>NC_056746.1:748451491-748541491 GCF_019279795.1 Protopterus annectens | reverse complement strand
ACAAATGGGTCCTCAGATACAATCCGATCTGACCTTGGCACCATTTCTGAAGGTTCATGGATCCTCCCTTACCCATAATCTCCCCCACTTCACCTTAGTACCTCAGATCATGTTTGCCCTACCAAACTTCAATTTACAAGAATAACAACACATTAAAGGCAAGGTACTAGCCTGACAAAACATATTTAGAAAGGGATCATAGTCTGAAAGGACTGTTCACAGAGTGGGTGCAAGTGAAGTCCATTCAGTCACCAGAACCCAATAGGTGATAATTTATAAGGGGGTATGAGGTCAAATCGGATGAAAATCAGACAGCATGGATCTATTGCTATAGTATGTACATAACTTCTGTATCCGATGCTGTCTATTTTTGTCCTATTCAATGTATGGGACAGATACCCACGCTGTCTTTACCTTAGACTGGTGGAAGCAAAGAAGGAACATTATCTAGACTGTACATTAAGTTTATAGTAAGACACAAAGGTGTGCACTGTTGACCAAGTTGCAACAGCACAAACATCATGGATAAGAAGCCTATTCATAAAGGCTGTTGAAGTGGCTATTGCCCTTGTGGAATAAGATTTGGATTTCGTTTGTAGGGGATAGCCCCTTTTTTGCATATACAAAAGAAACACAATATGATAACTATCATGAAACTGTCATCTTAGAAACTGATTTGTTTAATTTAACTCTGGAAAAGACGAACAATTAATCATATTTCCTGAAGTGCTTCATTCTGTAAAGGCAGAATCTAAGTTGGCGATGAACATTTAACATGTATAAAATGTATTTCCCTTTGAGAATCTTGGTGGGGGAAACACTGGTAGATTAACTGATTGGTTTAATTTCACCTCAGATGTTACCTTAGGTTAGAAAGATGCATTGGTTCTTACAGAAACTCTGTCCTTGTGAAAAACTAGGTAAGGGGGTGTGCAAGAAGGGGCCTGTAACTCTTCTAGCTAATGTAATAGCTACAAGAAAAATTGCCTTTCAAGTGAGAAATTTCAATTCTACTCTTGTTGCTGGTTCAAAGGGGGATTGAGTTAATGCTTGAAGCAAGGCAGTTATATTCCATGGAAGTACTGGGTCTCTGATCAGAGAGGCTTAGAAGGAATGTTCCCCTCAGAAAACCTTTAGAGCCTTTTAGAGATGTTAAGGCAGTGTCATTCTGACCTATGTGGAAATTAGAAATAATTGCAGCCATTTGCACCTTGACAGCGAGAAACTAGAACCACTGTGGAAAAGTTCCGACAGAAGCTTCAATACAGAGTAAATGGGCCTGAAAAGGGGTCTGTGACTTTCGAAAATCTTTTCCACTTGCTATGGTAAACTTTTTTGTGGATTGTTTTTGGGAAGCTTAGATAATGTGGACAACCAATACTGGAAGCCTGGCATCTCTGGCCAGTCAGAACGAGAAAAACCAAGAGGTTAGTTTCACAGACTTTTGATTCGGAAAAGGCAATCTGGCTGGGTGAGTGAAAAAATCTGGATACTGATCCAACATCCATGGGGGATGCATTAGTAGAAGGCACAGGAGAGAGAACCTTGTTTTCTGGGAACAGAAAGGAACAATGAGGATCACTCTGGTCTTGCATCTTCTTGCTCTCTGAATAAATCTGGTCATTATGGACAATGGGGCAAATTCATAAAGAAGACCTGGGGTCCAACTGTGGAGCACAGCATCCCTCAATGACTGTCCCTGTGAAGAGATAAGGGCAAATTAACTGCTGCACTTGTTTTTCAGGTAAAATACACAGAGGTCACAGCAAGGTTGGCCTCAGCGGCTAAAAATTAAAGTTGACACTGTTGGACTGCGGTAACACTTGTGAGGCATTAAAATGGTTCTGCTCAAGTTGACTGCCAATACACTGGATGTTCCCAGGATGTGTGCTGCTATCAGAAATCAGTCTGAAAACATTGCCCACTGATATACTCTCATGGCTTCCTGACAAACAGGGTACAAGAGTGGGCTCCCTCCTATTTGTTGATGTACCAGACTACTGCCATTTTGTCTAGATGCACTGAAACCACACCCTTGAGGAGGACATCCTGAAAGGCCTGCAATACTAGGAGGACTGCACTTCTCTCCAAGCATTGATGTGAAGATTGGCGCTTAAATGTGACCAAGAACCTTGAACCATTCTTCCTTCGAAATGCTCCTCTGTACCCGAGAAGGGAAGCATCTGTGGTTATCATAGCCAGAGGCTGATCTGTGTAAAAGGTACAACCTTTTGTCACAGACAGAGACCTTATCCACCAACTGATATGATCCTTACATATATGAGTAATGCAAATCTTGCTATGTAATGGAAGAATGTTTTGAGACCATTGAACAGAAACAGTCCACTGGAGTACTCATATGTAATCTGACTAGTGGACTCAACATAATTATAGAGGCCATCAGACCTAACAGTAGGGAGAATTAAACTTAACGGGGTGAAAGATGTTGAAGCATTTGTGTGGCCATCAGAAGAAGGAAGAGCACTCTGATGTCTCATAATTTGGCAAGTTGCAATGCTGTGTCCAAGTGGCATTCAATGAATTCTAATTTGCTGTGTTGAAACTATGTGATTCTTGGATAGATTTATTGTGATTCCCAGAATCTGCACTAAGTGGAGCAGAAGTTCCAGATAATGTAACATCAGATCCCTGGAGGTAGCAGGAGGCAGCCAATGGTCAAGATATGGGAAAACTTGGATCCTTAGCAGGTAAAAGCATGCTGCACCCACTGCCATTACCTTAGTAAACACCCTGGGAATTGCGGTGAGACCAAAGGGTGTTGTTCTGAGCTAGTAGTGACTGGCTCCCAGCCGAAATGGAGAAATCTCCTGGAATGCTTCTCTATCTTTATATGTCTGATTGGATAGGACTATGTTTTTAAACTAGTGAATTTTTAGATCTGATGAAGGCTGAAGAGCCGAAAACGCACATCTTTTACTAGAGCTCTTGGATTTTATTTGTTTACCTGTTTGTCTCTATTAAAGGAGGAAGTAATTCTCATCGTGGTGGTTTTTCCAGGCTTTTATTCAGCTTCCTCAGAAGATGCAATATGGATTGAGTCATGACCATCCAGAAGTTTGACTGCCTTATAAACTAATTTAAATGATTCAGATACAGAATTCGTCTGAGGTTCCCTGTCTTCTTGGGTGCAAAAAAAAAAAAAAACGAACCTAGAATAGACTCTGGACTCTAATTGGTCGGGGGGAGGGGACCATTGGATGACTCTCTTTTTTCTAGCAGCTTGGAAACTTCTGTTGCTGCAGGTTCCCAGTGACAGGCAGGACATTGGAACTTTCATCATCTTCTTTGTTGAGGGACAGGAAAAGGGAAATGAATAGCCTCTGGATATTACTTTGGGCACAAGTCTGAGGTTATGTTTTGCCAGACTTGTGGGTGCATGGATAAGCACCCCCTGACTGCCTCCAGAATGCAGTAGGTGGGTAACCTTTTATAAGCACTGGTAGGGCTTTTTGGTGAAGGGACCAGGAAAGCCCTGATTGTGAAGTCTGCCTCTTGGGTGACGTCCATTAGAGTTACCTCCGGGAGAAGATCTGTCCCCAGGTGTGTCCTGATAGTAACGCTGTGATTTTCTGAACGAAACCTTCTTGCCATCCCTCTGATTTCTAGATAAGGTCCTTTGTGGGGTGGAACCATTAAACAGAGCATTAATGAAGGACATCTTGAAGCCTTCCACAAAATCATGAAGGTAAACCCAGGCATGCAGGTGCATGGTAATGCTGATGCCTGCTGCCCTAACTGTACTATCAGCAGATAACAGATACTTGGTCACATCTGATATGAACTGAAGGGCAGAGACCTGGGAGTCCATGACCTTCTGAACATCTGCAAGCAGACTACCTGAGCAAGACTTGGTGAGCTCTTTGGTCAAGTTCCCGTGGAAGCGTGTGATATGAGCCAAATAGTTCAGTGCTTTGACGGCAAAAGTTAATGAAGCATATGTCCATCTCCCACACCTGTCCAGCACCCTAACTCCCTGTCGGAAGTTGTGCACAGAGGAACTTTTTCCCAATAATTCCTCTACCGGACGACCTCTGCTCCAATGCCTTCTGTCCTCAGGTGCTGCCAAGATTTTATTTGGTTTCTTTGGTAATGGTCCCACCATGTTAGTGTACTTCAATGCCCACTGAACCATGAGGTCAGTAAGGGGACTTATGGGAGGTATTACCCAGATGTTGAGCCACAGCCAAAGGCTTCTGAGAACACAGTCTTGTATGGTGAATGGTTATTTGTGGACCACCCCCTCGTTATTTCACTAATTCAAGGATGTAACCAAAGGTAATGTGTACCGAGGAGGAGTGTGGGGAACCCTCACCTGCATCCAAATCTGTGTCTTCATTGAAAGACTCTGGAGGTGAGTCAAGACATTTGCTCGTCTGCTTGCTGTGAACCTACACTGGTGGATGATCAGACAGGTTGAAATCAGACTGGGAGCTCACAATGTAAATGGTCTCAGATGCCTGTGTTACTGAGTGTCCCTGTCAGATAGAATGAATGGAAGAAGAAGCAGAATCCTCTTGAGATTTGGAGCTGAGGAGTAATGCCTGCAATTAGACCTAAATGATGTCTCCTTCTGTCCGAAAATGAGGGTGACTTCCTTGTCTTGATGGGTCTCTGCCCTCAGGTTGATCTCAGATCCGAGCAGTCAAGAGCCAAGGCCATGAGAGGGAGACATGGCTCTGATAACTTCTGAGTTGACCCATCCCTTTCTTTCAGTCCAAGACTCTTCCTAATCTGGATGTATCTGAGTCGAAATGGACTGGGATACTTTTGGTGTCGAAGCAGCCCGAACTGTTGGCTATGACAAGGTGCACTGTGTTTGTACCAGTACAGGAGAAAAAAAAAGAGGAGGGATAGTTGGACCAGCTCCTCCCACATTCAGGGGTGATTACACAGAGAGAACCCCAAGCTAAATATGCATTCTCAAAAACATCCTCATCATTCTACTCATGTCTTGTTCAGCAAGGCTTCTGGAAGACCAAGCGAAAGAAGCCACCAAAGTTGGTCTTGAATATCTTTTTTCCTAGCCTTTTCTAACTTTTGTTGTCCACTTTTTTCCTTTTGCTTGCCTTTATCTTTATTCTTGCCTTTGCCCTGTTTCTAAGCTGGGGACACAGCAGTAGAAGATGAGGAGGCAGCCGAGTGAGACGATCTTGTCTGAGGGGAAGAACTCATTAACCACCTTGGACGTGAAAGAAGGATTAGTACAAAGGGACAACCTGTTCTTATGGAAAACTAAAAAAGGAGAACAGCCATAAGGGCTTGTAGCTCAGACACCCATCTGGCAGAAGTAAGGGCCAAAAGAAGAACAGTATTCCAAGAACAATGCTGTAAGGAAGCTGAAGCAGCAGGCTCAAAAGGAGCCCAAGTCAATTTTTCTAAAACAAAATTAAGGTCCCAGGAAGGAGGAACAGGCTTCCTGGGAGGTCTAATGTGAAACATGCATTTAAGAAACTGACCTCTGACTGAGGAGTCAAAGGCAGACAGGCTGAGATAGCTGGTGGACCATAGCAGAAGAATATGCCAATTCAGCATTGAACAATTCACACAAATAAGAGAGAACCAAAAGAATATCCACAGTAAGTAGATCCAGGTTATGAGAAAGACAACGCACAGAAAACTTTTCCATTTGGATAAGTAAGATTTACTAGTAGTGGGTTTCCTGGCCTACTGCAGGACCAGAAGCATGTCCTCAGAAAAAAAGGTGTCTACAGGGGATCAACACCCTATCACCCACAATGTCAGTTGAACAGTGAACAGTTGGGGATGAATGAAAGACCCCTTGTCTTGAGTGAGTAGGTCCAGCCTGTGAGGTAACTTGTGATGATTGGCAAATGCAGATGAAAAGGGAACCAATGCTGTCTGCCCCAAAAGAGAGTCACCATCAAGATTTTGGGAGCATCCTGTGTTTTAGTTAGTTGAGCACTGTACTTTATTTTGAACATGACTTTCAGAATAAAAAGAAGGGGAGGGACGGCAAAAAAAACATGCCCTTGGAAGAAAATGAGAGCGCATCCATCTTCCAGGCAAGTGGGCATGGGGCTCTGTTATAAAATAGAGGAAGTTCTCTGTTCAGAAGGAAGGCAAACAGATCTACCTGAGTACCCCACTGGTGGACAATGTCCAGAAACAGGTCCCTGTGAAGCATCCTCTCATGGGATTGTGTTATGGACCTATTCAGAGAATTTGCCACTATGTTCTGATTTGAGAGAATGTAAACTGCCTGAAGGGTCCCTGATATTGAACAGCTAGCTCCCAAACCTGAAGAGCTAACTTACATAGAAGAGAAGACCTTGTCTCCCCTTGCTTGTTGATAAGCCACATCAGTGTGGTATTGTCTGTGAGAATCTTGAGGGTCTCTGGAAGGAAGAGAATGAAATGCCTGAAGATAATAATAAATAAATAAAGGACATTAAACAGGCCTTGAGTGAAGTTTTGCCATGCACTCTGAAGGTCTTTTGGAGCAAAATATGTCTAGATGTCCGCTTCTTTTTAAGTGGGACTTCATCCTTGTAAAATTTTAGAGGCTCTGACTCCTGACGACACACAATAATGGTAGTCAAAACCTCTTCCCTCATTAAAATTTGAGGAACACTCCTGTTCATCCAAAATGGACATCTACAAAACCTCCATGGCTGTGTGTGGCGTTTGATCCATGCAGGCCTCTGAAGCAGTTGCGGCAGAGAAATCCAAGAAAGAAACCGGGCGATCCTCCAGGCTTTCACCAGCTTCAAGATAGATGTCCAGTGGAGGCAGTACAAACGAAGAATCAGACTGAGCTTTCTTGGCCTTTTTCTTGGCAGGTGGCCGACTCTCGGGCTGGGAAGAGCCTTCCATGGTATGCTTAGAAAACAGTTTAAGTCATTGCCTCTCTAAGTAAATCACAAGGGAAGAAAGCAGACTCCACAACGTCTTAGGGATAAAAGCTTGACAAATATCACAAAACTTATGGTCGTGGAAAGCTCCTACAGGGAACAAAAACTGCTCATGACGATCTTTATGGGAAATCTGTCTCGCGCACTGGCATTTCCCCTTTCTGGATGACAACAAGGCAAAACTAAGACAAGAAAATCAAAAAATTCCAATGGGGCATTTATCTGAAAGCGGTAGAAACCAGCAGACAAACAAGTAGTGTACAATCTGACAATCAAAGATGGTGTCCAGACTAGCGGCAAAAAAACTTCTGAGGAGGGTACATCTGGACATCATCTTTATACCTTATACCATGCACAGAGAGCATACGTGTGACATACAGTGTACTCATTATAACCTAAAGACACTGGTATACTGGCTGGACGTCACCTGTGGCAGGGGATCCCTATTGTAAATAATACTCTAGTAATATGGAAGGACATCTGATATATTCTAAGGTTGAGGGTGAAAGTCAGATGATATGCGCAAAACTAAAAGCAAAATATATAAGAAGAGAAGCACAACATTAGAAGGTGAATTGAAGATGAATAAGATACCCTTAAATGTTGTTATAAATATTTTTAGAAAGGATAATGACTACCATGATGTGAACAGGGAAGTAAATGGCATAAATTGTGAAGTAGAGGAAACATACAATTGTACAATGCATCAAATGAATAAACCCATCTAGACCTAAAAATGGGCAAGTCTTGATTACTGGTGACTCCATGCTGGGTGGCATAAAAGTCATTTACCAAAGTGGATAAATTTGAAGTAATAGCAGCATGTTTTAGAGGGTATGAAAGATATTAAGATGGTATTATAAAATTACCCCACAAAAAGAGCAATCATAATCAATTATGCATTTTTTTTTGTGGGCACAATGACGTAGCGTGATCAACAGTAGATGGCATCCCTGCATAAAGTTGTGCATATTACTGCAGTATGTAGAACAAAGGTGATTAATGCATTTTTATGCATATTTTACCTATGCATTAATTTGACTATAGTTTGAGCAGAATATTGAGCAACAGCTTTAGATCTACTCTTGGATGTATACTTATGTTGATCTCCACTTCCTATGAAATCAGAATTACAAAACCTTGTTCTCAATTCAGTCTTGCCATAATTGAAACCAGCTTCTCTCTTCCAAATGGAATCACCTTCCTACTAACAGCAAAGTCTACAAAAAATGTAGACAGATACTCATTAAACATTTTGAACCCACATGTAATTACACATGTTTTACTGTATCTCACTTCAGCTGCAACAACATAGGGATTACTTGGCAATGGACTAATACAATTACAGTGGATTACTGTTTTAGCTATCTATGCTAGGTATAGAAATAGTGGTCAAATTAATTGCATAGAACGTCTCCACTCAGCAACATACCCCCTCTCTGTAACACATTTCTTTGTCTGGATAAGCTACCTGTACATACTACAGATTTCAGCCTTACTTTCTCTGACACTGTATTACCTCTGTTACTCTGAACTCACAGAGGTCGCCTAATGTATTCTACCTTTGTAACACTTGTTGTTTCTAAATGTATCTCGGGGACGATGTCGCATGCATTCACATTGCACTACAATTCTCTTTGTATTGTTTGAAATTCTGCATACTGTTTTGGTCCTTTGCATCCTCAAGAATGATATGACATGTATTCACATTGTATTTTCCATCTCCTTCTAGTTTTTTTTTTGTTTGTTTTTTAACAAGAAACATCTTTATTAAATTATCATATATGACACAGGTAAATTTATACTTAAATAAATGAAAATATACCATACCAACACAATCTCAGTTGCAAACATTACAAACCATGCTGATACAACTGTAGCTGCAAACATTATACATCACTTAGAATATATCCAGTCATTGTCAGTCAACCATTACATAGCTCATTCAGTTCCTGCCTTCTTTTAACTTTTGTTTCTGCATGTATTGATCCCACACTTAACATTTTTTTCCTATGTAATTTGCTCCTACCTTTTTCTAAAGATCCTACTTCCATTTGTTTTATCTCTGTTACTATCTTTGCTACTTCTAGTAAAGTTGGTTTCCATTTTTAGTAACTGCTTTTTTGGCAGCCACCATTAATTAGACTCAACAAGACCTTACTATGTCTTGGTAACTTCAATTCTGTATCATAGATCAAAAAATCATTTCCTTACTTACACTAATTTACTCACCCAGCATCTCTGACACATCAGTCTGCAGGGAATCTTTAAAATCTGCCAACTCATTACAATCCCAGAAAATATGTTCCCATTTACCTGTTTCAACCCCATCACACCTCCAACATTTGCTATCTACCTGAAGAAAAATTCTTTGCAGTTTACTTGGGGTATAAAAATACCTATGTCAACACTTCCAAGCAAAGATCCTAAACCCTCTATATTTTGTTGCATATTTGGGACATATATATATATATATATATATATATATATATATATATATATATATGTATCCTCACATTATTTATTTGTGAACTGTTTATCCAATCTCTCTTCCCAATCCATTCTAACCTCCTCTGACTGATTGTTATAGTTATCATGAAATAATTTATATGCTCTACTAATTATTACTTTAACAATAACTTTTGTTCTAGATTATACTAAAAACTGTACCAGTGCTGGTCTTTCATTTAGGACCCCCTTATTTCCTTTCTCTTTGCCTATACGCTCATATTAATCCTTGACTGGGAAGGCAATCTCTAACTTGCCGGCCAGATATGTTTGTGGTGTCTTTCCATTCTATTACCTTTCCCTCTCTAGTTATTTTCTCGCAATACCTTTGTTCCTTTGCCAGTTTTCTCCAATAGTGCCCAGGCTCTCTTGCTGATTGTCTGCATCCCTAAATACAATTATCCCTATCAGCAGAATCTCCTTTCTCCACTCCTGTTAGCTTAGTTCTTAGAATACTTTCTGCTACTTTATGAATATAATATTCTGTATGATTATTGTTTTTCTCATTAAAGCTCTGCATCCAAAATCTCAAGTCTCTCTTGGTTTCCTGAGCTTCCCCCTGTTTCATCATCATCTCTTTCCACTTAAAATTAAGAGTTTTCTACTTGTGCTATGTAAAGGAGACTTAAATGTGTTGCAGTGAAATACTCCTCCAAATCGGATAATCCCAATCCGGCCTATTCTATTGAAAGAATAAGCTTATCCCACTCGAATGCTGCCATCTTCCCCTCCCAGATAAAATCCTTCAGCTATTTATCAACTGCTATCCACAACTAATCCTCTGGTTGACAAAAATATGCTTGACCTGTGTATAAGACTAATGGGAGTAAAAACATTTTAACTGCTTGTATCTTACTATCGCTATCCATATAATACATCTTCCATTTTCTCATTTTTTTGTATTACCTTTTGTTTAGTCTCTTCTTACATATCGTTAGATGCCACACCAGAATAATTTTTAATCCATACTCCTAAATACTTAATTTTACCACATCCCCATAAGTATGGATATTGGTGAACCAATTTGTACGTGGGTACATAATTTACCACTATTGCCTTTGTTTTAGCCTCATTAATTTTCTATCCCGAAAAGATTTCAAACTTTCTCGATATGTTCATAGCACTGTAATGTTCCTTTCTGGTTTTGTCAGGTATAAAATAATGTCATCTGCAAATAGAACCAGCTTTTCTTGACTACCATACCAATTATATCCTTGAATTTTGACTCCCTTGTTTTCTTTGCCAATGGTTTTAAGGGGAGAGAGGACAGCCCTGCCTGCTTCCTCTGCTTAAGCAGAGATTATCAGGAAGGACCCCATCCACTTCAATTTTCACCTCCAATCCCTCATATATCCTCCTAGTCAACCTTACGATTATATCAGGGAATGCAAATGCTTCCACTGCTCTGCTCATAAAATCCCTTGATGCTTTCTCTGCATCAAGACCTGCAACAACAGTGGTATGCTATTTTCTTACATTCTGATTCCCTGTGGATCATCAGAGTTCTGTTAATGATGTCAAATGTTTGCATTTTCTCCATAAAACCACAGTGATCCATTATCTATCAATTATGGCATCCCTTTTGCCATTCCTTTAGCCAGTATAGACAAACACTTTATAACCATGGTTTAGTGAAATGGGCCTGTGTGAAGCTGGACCTGATGGATCTTTATCCTCTTTAGGTATTACAGCTACCATTGCTTTCTTCTAGGATGCTGGTAATTCTCTTCTCTTAAAATACTGTTAAACAAAACCTTGCAGATTTTTATCATTTTCCCTCTTAGCTTCCAAACTTTTACAGGAATGCCATCTATTCGTGGAGACTTTCCTGTAGATTGGTTATACATTACCATTTTTATCTCATCTCCTCCTATCCTGTTAGTAACTGAGCCATCTCTACCTCTAACCTAGGCATATTTAATTCTTCCATAAACATTTCCATTTGTCCCTTTTTTAATTTCCATATTTCTTTGCTTTATACAGACTTTCACAGAATTTCAAAAATATTTCTAAAACTTTTACATGATCCTTTATCTTCCTTATTATAATGTCCCTAAGCTTGACGGCCGCCTTTTCGACTTTCTGTTGCTTGAGCTGTTGTGCTAAAAATTTTTGTGCTCCAGTGTTGTTATAAAAAAAAAAAAAAAAAAAAAAAAAAAAACAGTAGTTTAACAGGAATCTTTCTAAACTCATGCATATTATCAAGGTAATCCCTTACCTTCTGTTTAGCATTCTGCAGTTGCACCTCATCTTGTTCTGTGAGATTCCTCCTATTTTACAATAATTTAACATTTGTCAGTCCCTCTAAATAATTCTTATTTCTTAACCACATATCCCTTTCTTTTATTTCCACCCTATTTTTAAACTGCACTTTAATTTTAACCCACTCCCTGGCTATATTTTCAGAAGAAAATTCTATCTTCTCCAATAGTTCCCGAACATTTTCCACTACCCATTCTTTAAATTCCTCTCTTTTCAACAGACAGGTGGGAAAGCACCAGTGTCTCATTTTTATTTCATTACCCTGTATTTTTATTTTAGTTATTATTGGTGCATGATCTGAAATAGTTATTGGGTACAGATCTTCAGGTAAATGCACATGTTCCTGTGAAATGTAAATTTTGTCTAGCCTAGCCCAGTTTTTGTATGTTGGAGAATAATATGTAAATTCACTCTGAACTCCCAGTACTGAGTTCACATCTGCCATGCCAAATATTTTCATAATTTTTTTAAAAATCTACCCTCCTTTGTTATATTTTTCCTTCTGCCCCCCCCAGACACATCTTTACTATTGTAAATCAAATTCCAGTCCCTTCATATAAGTAATATTCCTTGCTGAAAGCAGATCATTTATCCCAGAATTTTCTTAAGCTCCATTATAGCTGTTTTCAGTGGAATATACATACATGCCATTGTAATCCTCCTCCCTTGCCAGTAGCCCCTTAGTGCTACAAATCTACCATTATTGTCTTTTTTATCCCCTTCTATGACTACTAGATTGTAATTAGTTCCTCTTACAATTAATACAAGTAATCCTCTCTTCCTTTGCCCCAGGTATTCTGATGAATAACCATCCTGAAAACTTTTCTTTATCCAATTCACATTCAGTTGTTTCCAAGTGAGTCTCCTGCACTCGACAAGTTTTAATACAGTTCACTACTCTTTCTTTTTTGTATTTATACAGGACACCATTAACGTGCAAAGACATTATATAAAGCATATTCTTGAGAGATTATTATTCCCACCTTTTAGGCATAACAGCTTTTTTGTTAAATGTCTAGTTTCAGTTTTTATGTTACATGCATGTACTGTTTGGCAGGTTAATCTTTTATATAGTTGTTTCTTGTCATTTATATTTGAGCCTATGTCACATCTTACAGAATGTTTTATTTTATTAAAAACCCTCAAACAAAACTACACGCACACTCAATACCCCTAAAACCCATTAGCTTAATAACAACACATAAAACTATGTACATCTTCAAATATTGAAGCTTTACCCTCCTAACAGGAACAAATGTTCCAAACTGAAAAAACTGAAAGCTACACATACAAACCTGAGCTAACCTAAAAGAAAGGTTATTCATGCTAACACTCATGGCATAGCCTGTGGTTCTATTAAGTGCTCATAGCCGGCCTTAGGCATAGGCCAACTAGGCGGCCGCCTAGGGCACCGCTCTGGTAGGGGCACTTTTCCAGTATTTGTTTGGTGTAGGTAGACCAGGATGGGGGCACTGGGTGGTGTGGTGGGGGGCACCTTGGTGCCCTTTTGCCTAGGGCACCAATTGACCTAGGGCCGCTACTGTAAGTGTTGTGTGGTTATGTCTTATTTTTATAGCTCTCTTAGCTGGGAAAGCACTTGAATGCTTTCAGAAAATGTTTTCTCCAAGCCATTTCTCTATCAGATTTTCTCCTAGAGACATGAAAACCAAACACAAAACTTTTTACTAGAAAAAAAGCCTTATAATATTCAATATTCTTTTTCCTTTACTTGCTTTCTCTTAAAATTTGTTACTAGATTAAGCTAATGTTATTAACCCAGTAATTCCCTTATGCAAGAATGAGAAAAAGCACACTTTTTTTCTTTTTTCATGCTCTTTTAACTAGATTTTTTTAACACTGCAGTGCCTACATTTCTTAAAACTAAAGGAGAAAGAAACAAAAAGAAAAAATCAGGATCACCTATTTACATTAGCATCCCAATTACACTTAAAATAATTAAAATAATTTATAGCATGCAAAGACAATCATGCACTTTTAAATAGTACTATTAAGAAAAAAAATGTTTTACTTGCAGTTAACTATCTCCCTCCTCTTCTCCTCTCCTAAGTATTTTTCTGAACATTAATGACATGAAGTAGGGCATATGCTTTAGAGTCCCCTACACGTTTAACAAAGTCTAAAAAAGTCCAATATTAAAATATTTTCTTGTTCTATTCCTGCTCATCCCCTTCTTCCAAACCCTGTATCTGCTTCATTTCCAAAGTACTCTCGGTTCTTCTAGTCAACTTTTGTGCTTTTCTACCCTCTCTGAAGCATTTTGTGATGAAACACTGGAAAAGGTTTCACTAGCACAGTCTCTCTATTGTATTTATTTACCAGAAGAACAAGAAGCAGAATATTCTGCTGTTTCACAGCTCACTTTTGTTGGACAAACTTTTGTATTTCTTCTTTAGCATGTACTTCATCAAAAATGATTTTTGTTCCTCCAGGGAAAAATATTTTGTAGACAGAGGGACGCAACAGTTTGAATCTCACACCTGCTTCTCAACATTCCCTAAATAATGAGATCAATTTACTCCTCTTCTGCCTGGTGTAAAATGAATAGTAATTCTTTACAAACACTCTGCTGTTTAAAGCTTCTTCCATTTTTACAGGCTTTTATTGTTCGAGTTGATATACACCATTAGCGTTTCATTTATTTTAGTCAGGTCTGTGTGCTGTTGCCTTATACTTTCCTCAAGGTTACTGGACGTCATGTCTGGAGCTTGCGCTGCTTTTTGCTGAACAGCTACAGCACTTTTCCCATTCTTTAGCAAATGAATTTTGTTAATCACAGTTAAGGAATGGGCTTCTATAAAACATGAAGTCTGCAACTTAGCTCTGTCTCCAACAACTGAAACTAATATAATTTCAGAAACATGACTATTAAAAGTCAAAACTTGAGAAAATGTACTATTTAAATCCATAACCGAGTTATAGACTTTACTGACTTAGAATGAACTGACCCCTACTACCTTTTGTAGCTGATTTTCCTTCAGATCCTCTGTATATCCTTTTTCCTGGCATCCAGGCAGTGCACTTACTAGTCCATTTACTACCCACTGGCTTTTTCTGCTACGTTTCTGTTTTAACACTGGGAGAGTTACAATTAAGCTGTTATTCAATGTGCAGCCATCTTGGTAGTCTATCTCATTTTATTGTTTGAGTTTATGTACACTGTTTTGGTGCAATGGACCTGGGTAGTGACTGCAGGTACTTGGATCCACCCACCTATCCAGTTAACAAAGCCATGAAAGTAAACAAATGCAAAAATAAATAATGGTATTACTGTACATAGTAATGTCAGAAGGCTGATAATGGATGCAGAATTTACACATATTTACTGTTGGAAATGCATGGTGGAAAAAAATAAAGTATCTTTCCAAGGATGAAAACCATATCAGCCACACCTGATCTAAAAGGGCAAAAATTGGAAAGTGCGATCAGAGTTTTTTAAAAGTGGAAGTAATGTTTGTATAAGGAGAAAGTTGAGTGTACAAGAGTTGAGTACTTTGCTACATAATATAATTAGTCTTGGTAAACTGGCTGATGAAGAAATCATTGCTTTAGCAACAATTACAGAAATGTCTGAGTGACCAATCCTGGTTTGGTTATAAAAACCATCATAATTATCAGGTTGGTAGTAGGGGTCGGTTCATTCTAAGTCAGTAAAATCTATAACTTGGTTATGGATTTAAATAGTACATTTTCTCAAGTTTTGACTTTTAATAGTCATGTTTCTGAAATTATATTAGTTTCAGTTGTTGGAGATAGAGCTAAGTTGCAGACTTCATGTTTTATAGAAGCCCATTCCTTAACTGTGATTAACAAAATTCATTTGCTAAAGAAATTAAAAAGCAGAATAAGACCAAGAACATGATATTAGTTGGAGATCTGAATCCTCCGGAGATAACTGTAATCTTTTTTTTTGTCTGTAAGTGACATCAACAATCCTTTACTTAGACTCTTCTTTTGTGCTATTCCCCTGTGGAAATTCATATTAAATATGCAAAAACAGCCAATCTACTTGGAAACGCTGATCACTGTATGATGAAATACCTCGGGGATGGAAGTTATCCAATTAAAAAAAATGAAAAGGAAAAGGACAGCAGAAGATAATATAAAATGGACTATAGTGTAATAAACTCCAAATTGAAAAAAAAAAAAACAGAATAAAGAGAAGGAGATTGGAATAGGTACTGCTAAGGAGAATTCAAACAAAATTACTTGAAATTATGTAAGCTATGTGTTCCACTGTCTGACAGAAAGGAAAAAAAGGAAACTATTTGGGTCTCTTTGGTCAAATAACAGCTTGCTTAAGACACCCACGGATTAAAAAATATGGAAGATGATGAAAAGTAACTGTACATGTATAAACATACAGAAATATAACAGATGTGTTAGCCAGCTCAAGAAAGTTGCATGAAAAGCTATGAAGTAGCAGCTTAATCTTTTCAGGTATACTGCTGATAAAAAAATTGAAGTTTGGAAACAAAATGAAGCCCAAATAAACAATATTGTTTTGTGACAATGATTTAATCCACTTAAAACACTGAACAAGTGCTTTTGTCTCACACATGAATCACAAAAGGACATTGATATTTCATCACATTCAAAGCTTAAACAAACTATCAAACATTTAAATACTGAAATGTCACATGACAAAGTCATATGTCTAAAAAACTTGTTAAACTTCTTATAAAAATACTTAACCAATGTTTAAAATATAAGTTCATGAACACCTTGAATCAATCAGACTTAACTGTATTCAACTTAAAATCTTCCTATCCTTTTTAATAACCACCTGTAATTAACACCAGCATTCAACCCTTGCTTCCTACAAGCACCCATTCAGCATAACTTAATGCACCATTCCTGCTACCACCACCGGTACTGACTGGCATGTTCCAAAACAGTTTTTTTTTTAATTTCTGATAGACTAAAGAATATTTAAATAATGAATTGGTCACATTGCTATTTTTTTATGGAATTGATGTGTTCGTTCATCCTCTCTCCTTACCTTGCATTACATTTTTCAATATAAAACTTTTTACAAGACATACAAATTATAATGTAAATCAAATATGTAGAATTACATGTGTGAAATCTGTTAATCTCATATCTTCTAGAATCGCTGCTTATTTTGTTAGACACATCTTTACTTCCCCACAAAATTCTCCAATTATCACTGATAACTTTTTTTATTGCAGACGAATCCAAAGAATAAGGGAGTGCCACAGCCATGTCTCAACTATTGTCATGTTGGTTTGTTTATCCTTTTTACTATCATAATTACCATTACTTTCCCCACAAGTAGACCAAATCACAGTGTTGACCACAGTCTTAGTGTATCCCCTCTTCATAAACCTATATTTTACATCCATATATGCATCAAACAAAACTCTCTCTTTTTGGGGTTAGACCCCCTAGTTCTCCCAAACATACTTCTAACTAAGCCTTCTTTCATGTATTTTGGATGCATAATTCTGTAATGCAATAAAGTGTTGCTAGACACAGTCTTACAGGAAATGCTAATGTCAAGCCCTTTACTGGCATGGTTCTTGTCAACCATGGTGTCAAAAAACAATTTCTGTCATAATCACTCACGTGGGTAAATTCAAGAAATGTCATGCACTGCTGTACCCATAGCAACTCCTATTTTGTTTGATAAAAAAGTTCCTTAAACATAAAAAAAAAGTTCTCAAATACCATTTCCATATATTTGCTCAAAAATCAGATCTCCTCTACTGCATATTCACTAACCTGTAGCAACATACTGGATGCTCATTCAATGACAACAATTTAAGTTTTAGGAACTTTTTTGTCATAAAAAAATGGGAGTTGCTATGGGTGCAACAGTAGCCCAAATTTTGCAAATTAATAATGGACTTCTGGGAAAAAGTTTATTTGTATACTTCAGAAAGCATCAACCAATCATACACATTACAGGCACCCTATTTGCTCTTCCCTCTATATACAGCTACATTACATCACACCACCTTTCTTTTTGTCCTTCCCTCCTCATTCTTTTTATCCTCCCCCTGCTATTCCATTCACCTATCTCAGTTTAAACAGCAATACCTTAATTTATTCTACTAATCACCCCTTGCACCCTATCCACCTTGCACTTTTTAAAAAGTGAAAAAAGGTTATGAAGCAGACACAACATAAAAAATATAATCATGAAAGAGTTTTATCAGAAAATAAATGATTTACAGGGGGAAAGCTAAAGTACAGTTTTGTACCTACCATAAATGTAGATGTCCGATAGATATGCAACTGCAGTCCTGACATATGGGTTGTCCTGCCTCAGGCAGCCCTTCAGTCGGCCAGATTCCAAAGTCTGGGTCCGGCGTCGGCCGATGTTGCCTCCTCCCCGACGTCAGAGTGGCTGGAGTATAAAGGCATCAGCCGACGCCATCTTCTTCAGTGTTTCTTGCCCCAGATGCCAGGTGCCCTCCAATGAAGGCTAAATTTGGTGAATGGATAAACTGATAATATCAGACATGCACAACAGTAATAAACAGATACCCCATAACATATATCCCCAGCTGATAGGTGAGGGGAGTAAGGACCCAAAATAGGAAAAAAGAGGGGTAGGAGGGAGGGTAAACCTGACTGCAGTTGCATATCTATCGGACATCTACATTTATGGTAGGTACAAAACTGCATTATGTCCTTCAAGAATGCAACTGCAGTCCTGACATATGGGTTGAATACCATAGCCAAGCTGGGGGTGGTAGGACTAAGCAAGGGATGGTGTAGCTAGAAGGCCCTGCAGGACTGCCGAAGCAAAGCCTGCTCGGGATCTGGAGTATAATGGCAGGTTGTAGTGTTTGGTAAATGTATGCACGGAGCTCCATGTAGCAGCCTCTAGAATATCTTTTGTAGCCACTCCTCTTAGAAAAGCTGTGGTTGTGGCCATAGCTCTGGTGGAGTGTGGTCTAATATTAGCTGGCACACTTTTTCCATGAAAAGAATAACAGAATCTGATGCAGTGTCCAATCCATTTTGAGATAGTTTGTTTGGTGACTGCTTTCCCTTGCACTCCAGCAGCATAGGCCACAAACAGTTGGTCAGACTTCCTGGTGGACTTTGTTCTGTCCAAGTAGTATCGTAGTTGTCTGTGAATGTCTAATGTATGCAGCAACCTTTCCCCTTTATTTTGAGGATTAGGAAAGAAAGTAGGCAGGTGAATTGCTTGGTTTAGAGACACTCTGGATATCACCTTAGGCATGAATGAAGGATTGGTCCTAAGGGAAACTCTGTCCTGATGAAAGATGATAAAGGGAGGAATTGCCATGAGGGCCTGTATCTCCAAGTCTCTTCTTGCTGAAGTGACTGCCAACAGAAAAAACATTTTCCATGAGAGAAATTGCATTTCTGAAGATGCTGCTGGTTCAAAAGGAGGAAGAGTTAATTTTGAGGTCCCAAGCAGGAATTGGTAGCTTCCTTGGAGGTTTGATATTCTTTATGCCTCTTAGAAGCTGTCTTAGCAAAGGATGCGAGAACACATGTGGATCACAGTTATAATGTGCTGAGATAGCTGAAGCGTGGATTTTGATGGAAGAGTATGAGAGGCCACTGTGAAACATTTCTGTCAAGTATTCCAATATCTGAGGCATGTTCACCAATGATGCATCCTGTCCCTTGTTGACATTCCAGATGGTGAATCTCTTCCATTTGGCCGTATAGGTTTTTCTGGTGGAGGGTCTGCGTGCCTCCAGCAAAATTTCCTGAACTTTTTTGGAGAGTGAGTCATGGGTCTGAGTCATGGAACTCTCCAAGCTGTCAGCTTTAGGGTTTGCAGGTTCTGATGAACAGTCTTGTAACTGTGTTGAGTCAGGAGCAGAGGCCATTGAGGCAAGGGCCACGGTTTGGAGTGAGTTATGCTCAATAGTAGTGGATACCAGTGCTGCCTTGGCCAGTCTGGAGCTATCAAGATTCCCCTTGGCTGCTCTGCCTTGATCTTCAGTAACACCTTGGTGAGCAAAGGTAGAGGAGGGAATGCATAAATTGTTAGAGCATTCCAGCTGAAGGAAAGAGCATCCGTTCTCCAAGCTAGAGGATGGTGTATCCTTGTGCAGAACCTGTCCAGGTGATGATTGAGATGAGATGCGAAGAGGTCTATGTCTGGTCTTCCCCATGCAGATGCTATTTGTGCGAAAATGCGAGGGTGTAGCATCCATTCGTGAGGATCCAAGAAATTTCTGCTCAATCTGTCTGCCAGAACATTGTCCTTGCCCGGAACAAACTGGGATTGCAAGTAGATGTTCAGTTTCAGGGACTTTTCCCAAAGAATCATTGTTAGTCTGCAGAGGGGGTAGGAATGAGTGCCCCCTTGCTTGTTTATGTACCATATGACAGTGGTGTTGTTTGTTCTTATTAGCAGATGACCTTGTTGAAGAGATTTTCCAAAGGCTTCTATTGCATGTATCACTGCCAACATCTCTTTTTGATTTATGTGCTGATGCATCTCCACTGGAGTCCATTGCCCTTGAATGCATCTGCCGTCCATGTGCGCCCCCCATCCAAGGTCTGAGGCGTCTGTTGTAATAGTTTGACTTGTTTGAGGTTTGTTGAAAAGCATGCCTTCGTTTAAGTGACTTGCTTGAGCCCACCACAAAAATTCCTTTTGCAGGCATGGTATGAGTGGTATTATGTCTTCTAGGTTGTGGCTGTGTTGTGACCACAAGCTTTTTAGGTACCATTGCAGCTTTCTCATGTGTAGTCTTGCCAGAGGGATTAGAAGAATGCAAGATGCCATGAACCCGAGGGCCTGCAAGGTCTTCCTTGCGGTCAGGTGGGTTAATTTTGCTAGGCCTCTGAAGTAAGCTGTTAAATGCTCTTGTTTCTCCTCTGTGAGGAAAGCCATTTGTAGCTGTGTGTCCAGTTTTGCTCCTAGAAATATAATCTCTTGGGATGGCAGTAATCTTGATTTTTGAATGTTGACTGTGTATCCCAAAGCCTGCAGCAATTGAATGACGTAATCCAAGTGTCTTATCAAGGTCTGTTTGCTGTCTGCTTGTATTAGGCAGTCGTCCAGGTAAGGGTATATTTGAATCCTTGGAGTCTGCAATGTGCCACTACTGATGCCAGGCATTTCGTGAATACTCTGGGCGCAGTAGATAAGCCAAACGGCAATGCTGAGAATTGATAGTGCTCTGTTCCTGCAAGAAATCTGAGGTATCTTCTGCAACTGTGTCTGATAGGGACATGCAGGTATGCCTCTTTGAGGTCCAGAGTAACCAGCCAAGACCCCTTGCCCAGCATGGGAAGAAGTTGCTGTAACGTCAGCATCTTGAATTTTGGCACCATGAGAAAAGTATTTAGAACGGACGAGTCCAATATAGGCCTCCATTGTTTTTCTTTTCTTGGAACAAGGAACAGTCTTGAATAAAATCCCCGGCCTTGTTCCTGAGGAGGAACCTTCTCTATTGCTTTTATTTGTAATAGCTTTGAGACTTCTATGAGTGCCTCTGCCCTTTGATTTTGTGGCAGGTTTGGCATGCCTTGTCCTGTTGGTAAGGTATGGAAGAGGAACCTGTAACCTCTGTCTATTATGTCCAGAATCCAATTGTCCTTTGTTATAATGTGCCAGTTTTTTGAGAACAGAGATAATTTTCCGCCTATAGGTGCTTCTCTTTGAGCCTTGGTAGGCGGAGTGAAAGGTAAGTCATTGTGATTGTCCCTGTGGTGCAGGTGTACTACCTGTGCCATTTCTTTGATTTTGTGGTTGCCATTGGCATCCCCTGTAGGAGCCTCTGTATTGCCCTCTACCTCGTGCACGCCTGTTCTTTCCCCTTTGAGACTTGTCAGAGTCTGGAAAGGACCAATTCTTTGAAGGCCAATTCCGGCTGAACCTTGGGGGCTGAGCCTGGAGGAAATCCTTTACTGTTTGAACTGATTTTGCCTTCTCTTCAACAGATTTCAACACATCCTGAGCATTAGCTCCAAAAAGCTTCTGTTTATCCAGAGGTGCATCCAGGAGCTTAACTTTAACATGATCTGGCAGCGGCTGATCCTTCAACCAAGCATGCCTACGGATAACAGCCCCTGTCATAGCTGCCCTACATGAAGCCTCCAATGCATCATAACCACACTGTAGAAAATGATTACTAACCTGCTGTGTATTATGAACCAAATCCTGCAATGCCTTTCTATCTATAGGCTCAGGAGAGGCTATCTTTTTCTGCAAATAATCCAGTAAATAATCCTGGTACTGAAACATATGAAAAAGGCAGTTAAGAGACCTCATGGCAAGGGTGGTAGAGGTATAGACTTTTTTACCCCATCTCTCCAGGGACCTTGCTTCCCTGTCAGCTGGCAGTGGGTTCCTGGCTGAGGAGGTAGCCACTCCTTTGGGCCCTGTGAAATAGTTTCTAAATCCACAGAGTGGGCCTTAAAGAGATGCTTGTGAGTCTCAGGGACCCTGTAATATCGGTCTGGCTTAACAGGAGCAGGAGGGAGAATCAGGGGAAGCATTGGAGTCGGAGAAAACATCGTCCAGGACATCCAAAACTGGCGGAATAGCTAAAGGTCTGTGCTGGGGTAACTTAAGGAAGGTACGTAGCCTTTTCCTGGAATCAGAAAATTCCTGACCCTGCCACTTAAAATGCTCCCTCATGGAGTGGAGGACTTCACTGAATGAAAAATCTTCTGGAGGGGAGGCAGAGGGAATAGATTCCTCAGCATCAGAGTCCTCATAGGCCTGGAAGGATTCTTCTTGGGTTTCTGAATGCTCTGAATCCCCAGAGGCTTCATCTGAAGAGAGGTCGTCTGCCTGCTCAGTTCTAGGCCTTTTTTCTGCAGGCGGCTGAGAACCTCTGTCTGGGTGAGGCTGAGACCCCCTAATAAGAGAAATAAGATCTGCAGCCAGAGACATGATTTGTTTGTCAGAAGAAGGAGCCTGAGAAGCAGGCTTGGGATGGGCCTTGGCCTGGCTGGCGGCCTTAGCACGTGCAAAGGCCTTGATTGACATGGATACAGGAGGCCTAGCTGCCCCACGTGCAGGGGTAACTTTGTCCACTGGAATGGTGTCGGGTAGATCCAGAACTTCGGTTTCTGGAGGAAAATCAACAACCGGCACCGGAGTAGCCTCCGAGACCGAGGGATGAGTTAACGCGGTGTCGTCGGCCTGGAGCGGTTGAATTACCGCTTCCGAAGGGACCGAAGCACTCGCGGAGGGCTTAGGCGTTAGATCGGTGGAAGACGCGGGCCGAGGATGTCGGCCCCGGTCCTTTCGTTTTTTGGTAGTTTGTGCTGTCGGTTGTTCCGACGGCATGTTGTAAGCGTAAGATTCGCCAAAAAAGTCTTTGGCAAACTCTGCCCGGCGCCTGAGAGTGCGCTTATTAAAGCAAGCACAGGCGGCACAGGCCGAGACGTCGTGGTCTGGGCCCAGGCAAGGGTGGCAGTAAGAATGAAAGTCCTTATGAGGTATTTGTTTACCACAAGACAAACAATTATTAACTTTCATCAATTTGTTCTGACATCGGCTGAGGCAAGAAAAAATGTTCCCCAACGAGGTACTTAGCTTTTAGATGACTTCGGTATTGAAAACACAGGAGCTGACCGACCGGCACTTGCGAACTGCTTCTGCTTCGGGCACCGCGCGGCAAGAAAGACTGAAGAAGATGGCGTCGGCTGATGCCTTTATACTCCAGCCGCTCTGACGTCGGGGAGGAGGCAACATCGGCCGACGCCGGACCCAGACTTTGGAATCTGGCCGACCGAAGGGCTGCCTGAGGCAGGACAACCCATATGTCAGGACTGCAGTTGCATTCTTGAAGGACATCTAAGGATGTAAAGGACGGAAAAGGTCTTGGTTACATATAATAAAAGGGAAATAAATGCTGGGAGCAATGAGACTGCTTAAGTGATGGAAAATCAAAAGCACAGGAAAACTCCAGAGAAATGGAGACATTTATATTCATATTTAAACTGCTTCGATTTTGATAAGTAAATATTCTCCCTAGGAAAACTTCTGATATTGTTGAAAAGTCTCTAATTTATGGAAAAAAAGGCCCTGAACTAAAAATTAGAAAGCTAACTACATAAATGTTTAAGGTAAGAAGTCGATAAGTTATGCAGAAATAACCATTTGGACTTTTTTAGAAACTCCACATTCATTATATTATTATTTAACAGTTTAGAAACAGTGGCAGAAGGCAAATGTTAAACACATACAGAAAGGAAAAGATGCAGACGCTCGGGAGTTACAGACCCATAAACCTGACACTGTCTAGGACTCCAAGGTCATCCACTATTGCATTGACTTTTATCTGTA
This sequence comes from Protopterus annectens, assembly GCF_019279795.1. Classification (NCBI taxonomy): domain Eukaryota; kingdom Metazoa; phylum Chordata; order Ceratodontiformes; family Protopteridae; genus Protopterus; species Protopterus annectens. The sequence continues at coordinate 748,517,542 of NC_056746.1, read as the reverse complement.
GCTTGTCAGCAGAATATGAAGTTAGTTAGGAGATGGGTTTATCAAATGCCAGAATGACATTTTTTTTGACAATGAAGGCAAGGTCATTTCTACTGCACCATTTGTGTACAATGGTAAAGGTTGTCTTAAAGAAGATGGTATCTGCTGTATTAAGGACAATAATTCTTTTAAGTTTGCAGTCACCTGAATATCTGGTAAGCCAAACACTGTAGGCAATTTTAATATCTGTAAAAGAGATGCCAAAAAGGACTGGTACTGGCCCTAAGAGACACTGGATATAGGAGATAGTGAGGACTGAAGACTCCTATATTACTGATTGTGCAAGGTCATGTATCCACTTGTGGACCCAAATAATTATAGCTTAACTACCTTCAGATCTAATTATGTCAAAATTGTTTTATTAAGTTATATTATGCTGTGTGGATTTCCCTCTTGGTGCAATGATTTCTTCCTACATCCAAAAGATATTTTAGAGAAAAGGGAATCCTCTAAATTGCCCATAGGCATTTGCATCATCTGTGTGTATATCCTGTACTAGACTAGCACCTTACCAGGATACCTTTTACAGCCATACACCCACTACTTGCCAAGATATGGCTCTGCTCCACTTTGACCTTGAATTAGAATAAGTGGGTAATGGGAAAATACATGAATGGCTAGACGTTATGCTAGGTTACTGTAATATTAGACACCTAAATCAGGTTGCAGTATGTCAGAAATGTTACTGGCATCAATCCAGAATTGCAGCACAGCACTGCACTTAAGAGTTCTACCCACACAGCTGGATGATAGTGGCTCCTTGTACTACACTTTACAGCTAGACAATATGGCTAGACTAAATGCATTATTTCATGTACATTCTTCTAATTCCTGCTTAACATGGGTTGCTTATTAATGTGATCTACTGATACTGTATCTTATTGTATGCTCTCAGGCTGCAAATAAGTAGTCCTGTTTGCATTACTTCCTCTACTCAGTTATCAAAGCAATGAATGATTAATGAAATTAATTGTTCATAAACAAACCACGAGTGTCAAAAAAGGGTAGGAGAGTGGTTTTGAATTGACAGAGATGGTGACAGTTTATGCAACACCCTGACCCCATGTAGAAAATGGAAAAAAACAGGGTTGATGATGATGTGAATGATTTGTTAACCACTGACGTTACAGGCTAGACTCTCCTCTAGATATACATGCAGCACACATGAGGTTGTCAGGGTCCACAACCACCTTGCACCAGCATGCCACTCACAAAAAAAAGCCTTGGTTTGCTAAGGTATTTAGTAATTCTCTTCTCAAGCTTCAAAGGCCACCCAGGCAAAAGCCTTACTCTCAAACTTCTCAGTAGCATAATGTAACCTCAATTATTGTACCTTTATCACAAATATTATTCAGGAGTCACTTTAGAGGCTCTTATGAGCCCTCAAGGAATTATGGGTCAACCAACACATAAGCAATGCACTAGTCATAAGTGACTCCATACTGAGATGCACAATTTACAAGTGTTGGCAAAGACAGTGTGATGGTGAGCTACTTCTAAGGAGCCAGGTATCTAGGCTCTTAAGTCTCTTCATCCCAGATGCACCTACAAAAATAACAATCTTCGTGTGGGAGCAAATGACTTGAGACACACAGCTTTGGATCATACAAAGAGAGACCCAGTAGAACTCTTAAGTATATATCTAATGTCGATATAAAAACTAGTTTTCAGCAACATCTTACCTTTTGTTCTGAATTCTGAAGAAGTTCTAGCTTTTTTTACATTAAAGAACAGAAGTGTTAAATGATAAAAGATCATTCAGTCTCTTGTATCTTCTCTTAGATTGTTTTTGTCTGTGTTTGTGTCCATTTAAACTGTATCACTTCGCCTTTCATTTTTGCGTCTCCTTGTTGATACATACAGTTTTATATTCTGAGTCGCTGCAGCCACACGATGGAGAGTCAACCTGTGGAACTAGATTATGTACCGAAGAGGGTCGATTTGAACACGAGATGGGAAACACTAATGGACAAGAGAGGGAATCCATTCTTGTCTATGGAGTTGACCAATGCAGATGCGGAGAACAATCATGTTAATGTGGAGAATATTCATGACTTTAATGTGAGTCTTAAAGAACTAGAAAACACGCTATATAAGTTACAGAGACTTACATGGCAAAGAAGGCACTTTGAAGCGTGTTTACACTTCAAATTAGTGCCGAGAGGTATGAGGGTTCTCTGCATGCCTACCTATGGCAACAGCCATCCAGACTTACTAAAGAGGTGGCAGCAGATGAACCTTGAGTTGAGTTTTGGCTATTTAAAGCTACTCATAGAATATTTTACTCCTCAGGAAGATGAGCTGAAGAATAAAGCCGAGACGCTGTATAAAGATGTCCTAGAGAATTTTAAAGGGGCTATGTTTGAGCAACGGATAGATTCCATACTCAACCAAACCTCTGCATATGGAGAGAGACTGCAACAGATTAAAATGCGTAAGTTACAACGCGATCATTTCGATTTTACTAACAGCCAGGTTTTCGTTTGGCCCAGGAATAGGAGAGACAATGGCCAAACACCATACACTAATCGTGATGTGGGTGATACCAACAGCAATCAAATTGGCGTTTCCCTTTAACTGAGGCAGCAATGACAACGGATGTTCCAGTTCCCTCCATGGAAGCTCCGTCTCTGTTTGCGACAGAGACAGATAACACGCCACCGCCTAATCAGCTAGCACTTCAGCGCTCAAGTTCACATAATTTAGGGCTAAACCAAGATAGCCCAAACCAACATAGAGCGTTTTACCGCTCCCAGTACAACAGCAGCATTTTACGAGAGGCAGGTCCAACAGCAGGGGCAGAATGAAGAGGAAATACTCGGGAGAACAGCAGTTCCAGAGAGGGAGAGCAAAGAATTGAAGAACTTGACGGTTAATCTGTCCAAATATAGGTTAACCCCTGTAGATGAAACTTTACTGAATCGTGGCTTAAACTATATTCCAGCTCAGGTGAGTAACCTGCCTGAATTGTTAACTGACCTAAGACTCTTCATACGGAGTTTGTCTCTGAAACTTTTCTTTAATCAGCAGAGCAACTCACTAGACTCCACAGACAATGAAAGTCATAACAAACTTAATTTCAAGAAAGAGCGTGTTTACACCAGCGCCATCACCAGTAGCAGAATGTTTCTTGAGAAGCTGTGAGAATGACTTTTACAGGTACTTTTACAATCATAAGCACAGTGCTCCATTCTTTAACACCTGTACCAAAGAATGGGACAGTATATATGAGTTGAACGTGAGAGGGAGCTGGTTGTGAAACCAGCAGATAAAGGAGGGGCCATTGTTTTGTTAGATACAGAAATGTATATTAAGAGCATGTTAGAGCTTCTGAATGAAGCAGCCACTTATAAACCGATTTCTAATATGGAGTTTGAAAAGGTGGTGTATGATATACATCAAGAGTTATATGAGTATGTTATGTCCAGACAGATTGACTATGAACTGTACCAATACTTTTTTGTTGAGAAGCCCAAAATACCTTACATCAAAGGGCTTCCCAAGATCCACAAGGGTATTTTTCCACCACCCATGAGACCTATAGTGGTTGGGCAGGGCTGGGCTACAGAGACTCTATCTGCATATTTAGAAAAAAGGTTGAGACCCTTAGTATCTGAAACAAGTTCTATTCTTAAGGATACTTATGATCTGTTAGACAGCTTTGATGAATACCCTATGGGTTTGGATAGAGTTCAGTTGTTTGTGACCTTGGATGTGAAAAACCTTTTTACCTCAATACCGAATGACTTTGGTCTGGAAGCATTGAGGGATATTATTCATACGAGCAAGAAGTTTAGCAATAATGATGAGATCTTGCTATGCGCCATTATGGAACTGGTTTTGACGCATAATGTTTTCAAGTTTAGAGACCAGCTCTATTTACAGCAATGGGGGGTTGCCATGGCACCCCTGTGCTAACACGTACGCGAATCTGGTCATGCTCCATTGGGAGCGTACCTTCTTGTTTAATAATGATTGGTTTAAGAAGGTCAGTCTATACAAAAGGTTCGTGGATGATATACTGATGTTTTGGCATGGGAGTAATGATGAACTCCTGACCTTTGTGGAATATATGGAATCCACGACAGGATTCCTGAGGTTCACAGTTAATTCATCCACTGATAGGGTTGACTATCTAGACCTTACCATATACAGAGGAATACAGGAACTTGGAAACCACTCTGTACAGGAAGGAATGTTGGAGAAATAGCTTGCTACAATATAATAGCTTGCATCCAAGATTTGTGTTCGATAGCATAGTGAAAAGTCAATTTACCAGGGTCAGAAGATTATGTAAGACAGAGTCTGAACTACATAAACAAAGCCAGTTCCTTTTAGAATGTTTTGAAGAGAGGGTTACAAACGTAAGACAGAACTCATTAGAGATTCCGTTTTATTGGGTCAGAGTATGCAACAAAGTAATGCCAGAATATATGATGATTCGAGAAGAAACAGGAGGAATTTTGATAACACCAAGGTGAGGTTGAACCTTAGATATACTAGTGACATCAAACACATCAGAGATATAATAAGTAAGAACTGGCATATTTTATTGACTGACCAACGTATTATGAAGCTAGTAGGCCCAGTACCCTCCTACACCTATTATAACAGTAAGAACCTGAAGAGATTACTATGTGTAGAACCCAGTCAGACAATTAGACCGAAGACATCCAGGGGAGATGCTCCTGGCACTTTTCTTGTCAGAAATGTAACATCTGCAAATACATTACATTGGAGCAGATGTTTACACATCCTACTCTGCCCTATAGATTTGAACCACGATTTAAAGCTACATGTGAGGATAGAAATTTGATATATTTGGCTGATTGTGTGATGTGTAGTGCTTTTTACGTGGGGATGACAACGAGATCACTGAAAGAAAGGGTGCAAGAACATGTTAATGACATTTTGAAGAGTGACATAAAGAACGCCCTTGCGAAACATATCACGACAAACAGGGGACACTCTTTCAGATTTAGGGTTCTACAGAAGGTGACACCCAGTAAGAGGGAAGGGGACATATTTAATGACCTGGAACAAGTGGAATTGAGTTGGATTTTTAAACTTAAGGCTCAATATGAGCCGGGGTTGAATCAATATGTGAGCATTAGGGCCCCTTTAAAGGCACGTTCACTCAAATAAGTGGTGGTGAAGATACAGTTATTCTTCTGTAAAGCACATCTAGGTACACATTTCTTGTTGTGAAACAGGAGTTTTGGTCTAACTATATGTACATGTACATGTTGGGAGTACATTTTCATATATTCATGAAATATGGTTTATAGTTTTATTAGATTTTTCGGATGAATGCATTTTGTATAGGAGTTAAACATACCATCAGTGGGTTATAACGTATACATACACCTCTAGATCTGTATGTATGGTTATATAGGCTTGCATTTCAGTTGCCCATATCATAGTAACATAATGTATATATAGAAGTTTTGATCCTGATATTATATGTTCTCACATGCATTCATTTACAAGGGAGTGTTATGTGAAGTTTGAGGCCACAGGTGGGATCTTTATATAGGCTTTGATTTAGTCTCACCTTTGAAAAGCTATGAAATCAGAGATGTCAGCTATTTGATGGATGTGCCCACAAAGTTAACTATAATAATCCAACTAAGGGGCTATTGGTTTTTACCCTTTATATAGGTTTTTACCCTTTATATATGTATTTGACTTTGTTTTCAGAGGATGAGGCATACTTAGATATGTACATAGGTTTTAGACAGGCTGATGCATTACAATGTAGAGTTTAGTCATGATTTCATAACTCGGTAATTAGGCTGTATTTGACACCTTTATGCAGATTGTTCTTTATTTATAGGCAATATATATGCCAGAGCCATGTTTTATATAGCGGGTGATGGTTTTCTCCAGCTGGTGGCTGTGGTTACTTTTATTCACCAGTGTTTTTCGTATGCTGATGGTTGGTGTTGTCGACACATCCAAGTTGATACATCTATGGACCCGTTGTAATGGGTGATCGGAAGATCAGTGTTTACTTTGGTGTTGACGTCTACGTACTTGCGACAAATTTTTGCGACAGAGTTTGGCAGAGACGTTTAGTCTTTATAGATGGAATTAGATTGTTAAATATGTGTCTTTGCTTGGATGGTTGCATACAACGTGCATATGCGTCTGGATGTTTTTTATGGTATCAGGTTGTGAGTATATAACAGCATTTTTTCAGCCAGGGTGCCAACGGTTGTGTGAATTTGTGATCCGGAGGCGAATAGCGATTAGTTATGGCTGCTTGACATAGATGGCGATTATGGGAAATGATCGAGTATGGTATGTAGATGGCTGTAACTGATGTTAACAGCAAACTTTAGGGCTCTTCAGTATTGTCTGTAGAGTTTTGGATGGAACTCCTAATGTCATGAGTGATAGTTTAGTGTGAACTGAACATGATTTCAGTGATAGGTTTCATATATACACTTAGTGATTTATTATAGAGTGTTAGATCTCTGCTATTGTGGCTATTGGATGTGGATTGGAATTATTCTGAAGGTATTGCTGAGTAAGCCGATGGGAGATTTATGTTTTGCTTGGGTACATGTATCGCTGCTGCCTACATACATTGTGGCTGGTATTGCTATGTGTTTTTCATTCTCCTTTTATTCTCTCTGTTTTGCTCTTTTCTGGTAAGCACACATAAGTTTATTATGATGCATTGTTTATTATGATGCATTCCGTTTTAACATGATGCATTTCTGACTGCATTTTATGAGATGTCTGTTTTTGCTTATGTACATTTCATGCTTGAGAGAGTTTAATATAATCTCTAATCCCAAGTTGTATTTTAGTTTGATGTTGTTTTTATATCTTTATATTTTGATATATGTTTTAGCTAGTTTATACAGTGTTTAAGCTGAGGAACAATGTGTCAGAAGTTTTCAGTACTGCAGAACAGACTAATTAGTTGATTGATTGTTCAATTAACTATTCATTTGTTAATTAGCTGCACACTATATTGGAGAGGTGTGTCTGTTTCAGAAAGTACAAGTACTGCATTTTAGAACTTAGTTTTGTTTAAGGATCTGAAGAAGCGTGTTGTACACGCGAAAGCGCTTGTCCGATTTAAGTTCGATTAAAGACTTGTGTTTTTATCCATTTATTGTGGTGGTCTGTTCCAGTTTGTTTTCAGTACGTTTGGTTTTGGTGTTTGAAGCAGACCTTTGGGCAACAGCGTCTCCTTGTTGATACATACAATTTACAAGTGTTGGCAAAGACAGTGTGATGGTGAGCTACTTCTAAGGAGCCAGGTATCTAGGCTCTTAAGTCTCTTCATCCCAGATGCACCTACAAAAATAACAATCTTCGTGTGGGAGCAAATGACTTGAGACACACAGCTTTGGATCATACAAAGAGAGACCCAGTAGAACTCTTAAGTATATATCTAATGTCGATATAAAAACTAGTTTTCAGCAACATCTTACCTTTTGTTCTGAATTCTGAAGAAGTTCTAGCTTTTTTTACATTAAAGAACAGAAGTGTTAAATGATAAAAGATCATTCAGTCTCTTGTATCTTCTCTTAGATTGTTTTTGTCTGTGTTTGTGTCCATTTAAACTGTATCACTTCGCCTTTCATTTTTGAAGTCAGTATTTTTACCTTCACTGATAATTGTTTCAGTGTAAAATAAGATGACCAATATTAAAGGGGGGGGGGGGGGTTCAATGTGTGTCAACTTGACTGGAGATGGTTAACAGTCCTACCTGTTTCACCAAGGACAGCCTGCACCTTTCACCCTAAGGCTTTTGTTTATTTGGCCAGGACTTTCTCCACTCCCATAATGCACTTTTTAGGCAATGTAAACCTGCTCCAGCTACCAATCTTTCCAAATGATCCTGGACAGTAAAAGGGTGGCACTGCTCAACAACATCATCATCATCAACTCCATTTTTCCCCATTTTCTACATCGGGTCAGGGTGTTGTGTCAACTGTCACTATCTCTTGACTGAATGCCATTTTCCTACCTTCTTCAACAGTTATGTCAGACTGTCAAAAGTCTCACATAATCCATTCATCTCTTTGCTGGGCACCATCATTTTCTGTTGCTTTCTTCCTGTCTGTCCCAAATCTTCTTCACCGGATTGTCTTATGCTTACTGGCGCATGTGCCCAAACCAAGTAATCTGTTCTTTTTGACTTTATTTACAATTGGGGCTACTCTGGCTTCTGGTCTTGTGTCCCCATTTCTTCATCTGCATAATAGTGTGCATCCTACTTGTCTCCACCACTTCATCTCCATCACCTCTAGCTTCCTTAATTGCTCTGCCTATATTGTCTAGGTTTCTGTACCATACAGTAATACTGGTTGCACCAGTGTTTTATACACTTTACTCTTCGTCGTCTTCGGCATTCTTCTGACATGCATTACCTCTAACATTATGTGCCAGCTGACTGCAGTCCCTCTGATTTAGTCTTGACCTTCTCATTCAGACTTCTCTTCTCTTCAACCAATCCTCCCAGATACTTGAATGTGCTAAGCTGTTCCACTCTTTTCCCTTCTATCTCAATTCTCAGCTTCTTTTGATTTCCTCCATTTGATGCCATTTCTTATCTGTACTCAGTTTCATCCTATGTGCTTTCAGTTTTACATTCCGTACCACTGTTCTTTGTTGAAGTTCTTGCTGAGTCTGCCTGCTAATGTCACATCGTCTGCATACAGTAAGTTTGTTGATCTGCCCCCTCTGACTTGTATGCTAATGTAGTCCATTCACCAGTATGAAAAGCAGTAGGCTCAGAGCTGAACCCTGACCCACACCCACTCCATTCAAAACCCCTCTGAGAGTCCAAACACGGTTAGTACTTGAGTCACTTGATCCTTGTACATAGTTTGAACTAATTCTATCAATGTTTCTCAGACCTTGACCAACTGCAGGACTACCCAAATCAGCTTTCTTGGGACCTTGTCATATGCTTTTGTCAAGTCTAAGAATGTTCAGTTGGACTCTCATCATCTCTAGCTTCTTCTCAACTATCAGTTTCACTGCAAACTTCAGGTCGGTTTTGCAGCACCCTGATTTGAATCCAAACAGCTCATCTTCCATCTTACTTTGTACTGCTCTGTGTATTCATTTATCAATCGCCCTCTCCAGAACTTTCATGCACTGTGACAGGAGTTTGATTCCTCTATACTGCCCAGAGCTGGGGATGTCCCCTTTGTTCTTGTACAGTGGCATTAATATGCTTATTCACTAGTATTCTGGAATATGCCTTTCTCTCAAGAGCTGTTTCTCCCTTATCACACCCAACATCTTGATCATATCTGTTGTGACCTTATCTGAGCCTGCTGCTTTCTTGACTTAATTTTCCTTAGTGCTGTTCTTAGTTCTTCTAGAGTGGGCTCTCCTCTTCATCTTTCATTGTAGATTGTGTCTGGGGCAGTACAACTTCTATGTGTTACTCCTTATTCAGAAGCTTCTGGAAGCACTCCTTCCATCTGCTACTGATTTCCTGTGGACTGGTGATTAGGTTGTTGCTTGCATCCTTTACGAAGGGTGTCTGACTATCTTTTTTATCTTTCTGTCTTTTCCTTGCAACTTACAAGAGTTTCTTTGTATCATGCCTCTTTCCAGAAGCGGTTAGACTGCCTCTGATGCCTTGTTCTTTGCCACTGCAACTCTTCTCTTAGCCTCTGTTAGCCAGTTACTATTCTTTCGTAGCCTTGCCCATCTTTTCTACCTTCCACTTTTTCATGCACTCCTTTCTTTTCATAACTTCCTGGACTTCTGCATTCCACCACCAACTTTCCTTATGTACCTTGCTTCTGTACCTGTCTCAGCCATGCATCTTTTCTATAGTCCTTATACATGCTGTTTTGAGGTGCTGCCATTCTTCTTTATCTCCTCCTATTTGCGCTTCTTCCTGAGGTACTAGAGCCCTGAACGTTTGTGCTTTCTCTCCAGTCAACTTCTAGGTCTTCATCCTAGTCACTGTTGAGAGTCTCCTCTGACCACTGCTAGCATCCGACATTTCTTGTGACTGTAACATACACGAGTGGCAAACATGCAACTCGGATAGTCTTTCTCCTAGTATGGAAATGGTACTGGGATAGAATCAGTGATTTTAAAGTCAGCCCTAAGTGAACACTGCTCAAAACCACAAGCCTAAATGTAGCTGAAGAAGGACTGTTCTCTTTAGAAGCCTTCCTAGCCTTAGAACATACAGGTATCCATTGGGAAGTCAGCCACCATAATTGTATCCTTCAGGAAATCAGCCAACCCTGGTAACTATCATATTGACAACACACCTGTAAGAGTCAACCTGGTACTCTGGGACCTGGGGACACATGTAGACAGTAATGTAGCCTTTGACCATCACGTCTACGGTAGTGAGGAAATCATTCTAGGTTGTGCAACTTGTAAACAAAGGTATGGCATCTAGGTTCAAGGAGGTCACTGTTCCACTGTATTTGGCATTCATCACACCTACCATTGAGTACAATACCCCTTTGGTATATACCTATCCAGACACAAGTGGAACAGCCATATTGGTTACTCACTAAAAGAATACAAGACATAAATAAGTCCTGCACAAACCTCCTCAAGGCCCTTTCCCTGTATTCTGTCTCCTACAGACTGCTGAGGGGAGATCTATGCCTGGCATACAAGTCATCATCAGACACTCACTTTGATAGACACTGAATTTATGTACTCACCATAACTATGCATCTGTGCTGTCCATTTTCATTCTTCCTCAACTGATAGGTTTCTGATCTGACCTGGGATCTGGCTTGGGCGCATTTACTAGACTCTAAGATCCAACTCTCGAGCTCTTCCCTTCACTCATAATACCCTGGCCACCCTGCAATACCTCAGATTAAGTTTGCTGCCTGATAACCAATAGAAAAAACTAACCACAGGCTAAGATAAAAAAAAGACTAGTAGAAAAGACTGGGGTTTAAACCTGGAACACAGGTTCCACAACAACCATAAGGTCACTCCAGGATTGAAAAGGAAGGGGGAAGGGGGAAGGAGGGTGGGAAGCTGAGGAAGAATGAAAACGGACAACACAGATGCATAGTTATGGTGAACACATAACTTTAATATCTGATGTTTTCCTTTTCATTCAGTGCCCAGCTACGTGAACCCTGGATTGCCATCATGGAAGGATATTCCGCAGTACTGCTGAACCAAAGGCATCCAAGCTTCTGAAAGTCAAATCCAATTTGTAATGAGCAATAAAAGTATGAACGCATTAGACCATGTAGCTGTGGCAAAAATGTCATCAACAGAAGTCCTACACCAGAAAGCAGATGATGTAGCCATGGATCTGGTGGAGCGTGTTTTAGGATGTCTGGGTAAGGATAAACCTCACTTACAGTAAATAAAGGATATGCAATCTGTCAGCCAAACAATTGATCTGTCTTTCTGAAAACTTTTGTTCTGCGGAGGTAAAAGTGGAGTTGCCCATGTACATCTAAGAGATGACACATACATTCACCTTTATTAACAATGTTGGAAAAGAAAACAGGCAAATTAATATATTGGTTAATATTCACTTCCAAGGCTACTTTAGGCAAGAAGGATGGAATAGTTCTTGTAAAGTAATTCTATCTTTGTGAAAGATCAAATATGGGGATTTGGAAGCAAGAGCCTACAGCACAGACACATCTCACAAATGTAACTGCCACCAGTAAAGCAGTTTTCCAAGATAAAAATTTCAAGTCAGATCTAGCCAATGGTTCAAAAGGAGTCTGAGTCAAACCTTGCAGCACAACTGTTAAATCTCAAAGTGATGTAGGCACCTTTACTGGGGCCTAAGCAAAAAGCTACCTTTAAGGAAAGTCTTGCACAATTTTGATGAAGCTAAAGAGGAAGCATTTTCAAATTAATGGAAATTGGATATCGCTGCCAGTTGCACTAGTCCCTTCTTGAAAAACAGATGCTAAAAACTCCAGGACAGACAAAATAGGGGCAGTGAAGGGGTCTAATTCCCTCTGTAGAGCCCAAACAGAGAATCTCTAACATTTACTTTAGCATATTCTCCTGGTACAGGCCTTCTGGGAAGACCGTAACATTTTTCAGACCAGGGAGGAAAGCCTGGGCTGTCTAACCATCAGTGGAATTGAAGAAACCATGCGATCAGCTTCAGTCTGTAATGTCTGGGTGATCCATCCCCATGGGATGACAGAGGACTGGACTGGGATCCAGTATCCACAGAGGATATTGAAGGTGAAACCAAAGGAAAAGGAACCACGCTTGAGGCCAAAGGGGGCGATGAGGATAACCATGCTCTTCAAATGAAATGCCTTAAATAAGAATTTGGAAATTAGAGGTATCGGAGGAGAAGTGAAAAGGAGACTGGAGGGCCAAACCTTGATGGCATCATCTCTTGGTGGCTCCTGTGGAAGAGGGGGCAAATCAGAGCAAAGAACCTGTTGCATTTGTTGTTGTGGGGAGATGCAAACAGATCAGATCAAGGTTGACCCTATCGATGGAAAATCCTATCCGCCACTAACTGAGTGAGACCACTCATGAGGTGTCAGAATGGACCCACTGCATTTGTCTGCTAGCAGGTTAGTCTCCTCCCAAAAGAAAGCAGTTGGAGGAGATTTCTTACCGCCACACTCTCATTGCCTCTCAACAAAGGGGATAAGGTTGGATTCCCCCGTTTGTTGATATACCAAACCACAGACATGTCAATTTGAATTGCAATTGTCCCATTAGGAAGGGTGTCTTGGAAGGCCTGCAACGCTTGGAGGAATGCTCTCATCTCTAAGACACTGATGTGGAAATTGGTTCCTACTAGGGAGAAATGTCCTCTCCAAACCCCAGTTGGGAGGCATTAATGGTTATCGTGGCTACTGGGGGAGGAAAGACAAGAGGTTAGCCTTGAGAAGCCTGATCCAACTGAATCCACCAAAGCACATGATCTTTGCACACTTAAGTTTGGCAGGTGAAGACAAAGGATGCTGAAGAACTGACAACTGAACAGCAAATATCCACTGAAGAATGCGCATATAAAAGCGGGACATAGGAACCAAGGTTATGGCTGCTGCCATTGACCCTAAAGTCTGAAGAATCAGTCTAGCTAGAGGCAAAGGGTGTGAGATAACTTGTGCCACTTGACAACTGATGGTCCGTACTCTGTTTGGTGGAAGGCAGGCTATCTGACTGACTCTGTCCAAATGAGAACATATGAACTCCAGGCTCTGAACCAGTTGAAGATTTAACTTGCAAAGCTTGACTGAGATTCCTAGGGATTGATATAACTGGAACAAGTAGTCCCTGGATTTCTTGAGGAGATGCCTGGTTGGGGTGGTGAGGAGCCAGTTGTCTCGGTATGGAAATATTCGGAATCTAGCAGTCCCAAATGAGCTGCTACCATTGCCATACATTTGGTAAACAAACTATGGGACTGTAGCGAGATCAAAGGGCAGGACTCTAAATTGATGGTGACTGGCCCCCAGCCAAAAGTGCAGATATCTTCGACAGCATCTGTTCACCTTGATGGGAGTATGCATCCTGAAGATCAATGGAGCACATCCAATCATACTTTCGCAGACATAGAAGAATGGACTGAACCATGACAATTTGGAACATCGAGTTCCTTACAAATTGATTCAGTTTGGTGAGGTCAAGAACTGGTTTCAGATTCCCTGTTATCTTTGTCACTAAACAGAATCTTGAGCAGGTTCCGAATCCATTCTGGTCTGGTGGGACCATTTGGATAACTCTTTTGTCTAGAAATTTTGAATTTCTAGAGCTGCTGCCTCCCTCTGACTGGGTGGAACATCGGGGAGATGCCTTCTTTTGTTGGGGGGAATTTGTGAAAATGAAAATGGTATGAAAAAACCTCTGGATACGATTCTCAGCATCCAAGTATCTTTTGTGATGATGCTTATGCATCTGGATGCAGAGACAAGCATCCCCCGACTGCCTCCAGAGATAAGTAGTCAGGCAACATTTCAGGAGCACTGAAAGGCTTTATCTGAGAAAGAGTCTTGGAAACCTTGATTTTGCGGGCCTCCTCTGCTACAAGGATGGTGTTTTCCATTAGAAGCCCCCCCAACCACTGCGAGAGACATGCCCTCATGAGTCTAGGGAAGGACCATGGGACAGTTACACTTCAGAATCTCAAGCTACTGAAATATCAAACTTCAGTAGCAGTGCAGAATACCGAATGTGGAAATGTCGAATCCGTGGTGGGTATGTAGCTGGAGATTCAGGTAAATAATGTCTTACTAGGGGGTTTGGGTAGGGATTTTAGTATGTGTGCGTGAGTGCGTTTGGAGTTTTGAGGTGTGGGTTGGGGTAGGTAGGTAAGACTGTGAGTGTTTAAGTGTCGTGAGTGGTGGTATCTGTACGTATGTGATGTGTGTTTGTGCTAGGGGAGTGTAGAGTGTGCAGTAGTGGTTGTGTGTTTCTGTTTTCAGTGCAACCTCGGAGTTGGTATATATAAGTAGGGGTGATGTTTGCCCCCCTGCTTATATGTAGAGTTAGCGGTTGTGTGTGTTTTGTTGGTTTATAGTGTAGGGAGTAAGGTGTATGTGTGCTTATTTGTGTGAGGAGTGTGTATGTGGGTAGTCACAAATTTGAATTTCACGCTTTTGGGGGTTTGGGTTTTTCATTTCTTAACTTTATAGTCTCGGGACACTGAATTTCGATACTTCAGTATTTCGGGATTGTAAAGTGAAACCACCTGGGACTTACAGAATCACATTTTCCTTCCTCCTCGCTAATTCCTGGAAAAGGATCGATCCTGCTCACTCCAAAAAGGCATTTCCTTGACAGTGGGGACAAACATGGATGCTCTATCATTGATGAATAAGACCTAAAGGGCACCACAAAGTCGCACAAGCACATCCAACATGTCTCCTTATGGCTATGCCTCATCCCGACATCCGTGAAGTGTCCTCAGCAGCATGGGAAATTAACCTCATGGAAGTGTTAGAGATAGAGAGAAGAGTGGCCAGCTGTGAAGAAAGCTTCTTGTGGTCTTCCGCAAACATGGACTCAAAAAGGGGTTTTGAAAATTCATTATTTAAATAGCTTTGCAGCCTGGTGAAATGTGCCAAACTGTTCAAATGTTGTTGACATAATTGCGCTTCCCGAGTCTGTCCATTACCCTGGAATCTGTTAGGGGGATGGACAGAGGAGGTTTGCTCTGTCAGCTCTGGTCTACATTACTTCAGCCAAAGATGTAATCACCAGCCACCAAAATTAACTTCAGTGAACAGCGGAATTTTTCCCACGGTTTGGAAACACTAGCCCACCAAATGTATGGAACACAAAAAGCATTAAATCAAATCCACCAAAGTGAAGGGCTGTGCCTCCCCCCCAATACATATACCAACTCTGAGATCGCACTACAGTGGGGAAAAGGGCAAAGTGTTTCTGGACCATGGGAAAAATTCCACAGTTCTCTGAAGTTAAATTTCAGTGGCTAGTGAGCGATGAAGACATATTCGCTGAAGTAATATAGACCCGCCAGCTCTTTCTTGGTGGCTGCCACCACAATCGTAGCATCAACAAGGACTCACTTGCTCCTGTGGGGCCTGCCTTAGGATGGGCAAGGAACTTATTAGGGTGGCAAGGAATCAATTCTACAGTATTTGGTTCCTTTCACAACCAGCAAGAAACTAGATCTAAACAATCAGCCGGGGGAGTCACCCAAGACATACACGGGCCGGACTCAAACACATCCAGGAACAGTGACTCCTCCTGGGAAGGGGAATTTGAGGACCAACCACCATTCTGCCTGTAAAGGAGAGGTCATCTAGTGGAGACCTTGCCCCACCCCCCCTTTCATCGAAGTCAGTGTATTCAGCAAGAGACTTCTGAGATGAATCTATGTACCCCTTCTTGCACGTTCTCTTCCTAAGAACCTACTCAGAGATCTGGAGAGGTGTTGAAAGATGGGAAAATCCTCAAGGGGACCACCTGGATGCTGGATAAGGAACGGCTGTCCCTGTGTTATAGGTCTCGGAGGATAACAGCTTGGACCCAATGGTGGCAGGGCTGTAGGATCCAAAGAAGAAAGAGTAGCTGTGTCTCTCTAATGAGATAAGCCTCTCCCCACCACCTTGAAAGCAGAAGGACCGAGAGAAGCCGTACCTGGCCACACTGGCACCAAAGCCCCAGATGCCACCATACCCCAATTCTGCCCAGATCCCTGCCTCAAGGGGGAGTCAGACCCAAGATGTCCAACACATAAGGGCAGAGATGGCTCTGACAACCCTAGAGTCAAACCAAATCCTCAGACCTGACTCTTAAGGTTTGAGACTGTAAGGAAGTTTATAGGTTCATAGGTAAATACTAAGCTATCAGTCTGTAGACTATTACAAGCCTAGTCAACAAACAAAGGTCAGAATCAAGCCCTGTACCTTCTATCTGTTTGGCAAACACCTTAACCATTATGCTAACAGATCCTTAAGGAAATTACAGTGTTGGAAACAGAAGGGAGGCTAACGTATCTGATGGGAGCTGGGAGCCGGGATAACCCTCATCTGAATCTAAGCTCTGTGGGACTTCCTCATCTTCCTATCCTCTTCAGCTATGGAAAGGCTCCTGGACAACATGAAAGAGGAAGTAGTAGACCAAAGCCAAAACTCCCTTCTTGGGGTCTCTTGTAGGAAGGAGAATGGAGTCGAGGAGGGACAGGCTCCAGACAGAACTCTGGGGATCAGATCCTCAGAGACTTAGACTTGGCAAGTGTCGAATACAACTGTTTACCTTTTGGATCCAAGGGTGTCAGAGCTGACTTTTTCTGAACTTTGGCAGGAGGCTCCAAAGTTGAAGCAGACTTTGGAAAGAGGGTGGGACACCACTTTCTAGTTTCTTTTGCCTCTAAAGAAGCCTCAAGTCTTTTTGCGGGGTTTGAGCCACTGAAAGAGAAGATGACTAAGAAGAGGATGGTAATAAACCCTTTAGAACCAGTTTGTTATGTCGGTCGCTAAGGGCCCTAGAATTGAAGCCAGCAAAAATTGAATATTCAGTGTTTAAATGGATGCACCCAGACAATAAATGCACTCCTTGCAAGTATCCGAATTAGGTATCTTGTGCCCAAAGGAAGTGTATTTTCTGTCAGCCAAAGCAACAAGATGGGTATGGGCTGACACAGATACCTATAAACCTATACAAGGAAAAATGTTCTCGTTTTTTTTTTTTTTTTTAAACAGAACTACCAACAATGGTAGAGGTATGGAATTACCCTCTGAAGGATAGGAAAAAAAGTACAGTTTTGTACCTACCATAAATGTAGATGTTCGAGTGCTAATACAGCTGCAGTCATAACAGATGGGTTCTCCTGCCATCAGGCGGGTCCTCGGTCGGCCGAATTCCAAAGTCTAGGTCTGGCGTCGGTTGTCATCGCCTCTTCCCTGACGTCAGTGTGCCAGGGGTATAAAAGAACCAGCCGACGCCATTTTCTTCAGTTTTTCTTGCCCCAGATGTCAGGTGCCCCCAGAAGGAAGGCAATACATAAATTTGTGTAATAAAGCAATGCAATATAATCAAAATACAGTAGCTGCAAGCAAATACAACATAAAAGAATACCCCAATCAGGTTGTATGAGGAGGTGTTAGCCAATAGGCCTGTCCCAAGAGGGGAAGGAGGGAGGGAAACCTGGACTGCAGCTGTATTAGCACTCGAACATCTACATTTATGGTAGGTACAAAACTGTACTATGTTCATCGTGCATACAGCTGCAGTCATAACAGATGGGTAGAATCCCAAAGCTAAGAAAGGGGTGGTTAGCACTAGGTGGAACTAGGAGGAGCCAGAATGCCCTGCAAGACTGCAGTGGCAAAGCCTGCTCTAGTTTTGGAGTATAATGGTAGGTGGTAGTGCTTGGAGAAGTTATGCACAGAACTCCAAGTGGCTGCTTCCAAAATAGCTTTGGTAGGAACTCCTCTGAGGAAGGCTGCAGAGGTAGCTGTGGTCCTGGTGGAGTGAGATCTGATGCCTGCAGGTACAGTTTTACCATGAAGAGAGTAACAAAAGCGAATGCAGTGGGCTATCCATTTTGAGATTGTCTGTTTGGAAATTGGCTTCCCTTGAGCTCCTATAGCATAGGACACAAAGAGCTGTTCTGATTTTCTGAAAGGCTTTGTTCTGTCCAAATAATAACGCAGCTGTCTGTGGACGTCCAAGGAATGTAGTAGTCTCTCCCCTTTGTTTTGAGGATTAGGGTAGAAGGTAGGTAAGTGTATAGCCTGATTCAAAGCTATCCTCGATACCACCTTTGGCATAAAGGACGGGTTGATTCATAAGGAAACTCTGTCCTGATGGAAGATGATAAAAGGCTGCACAGCCATGAGGGCTTGTAGTTCCGATACCCTACGAGCTGAGGTGATAGCCAGAAGGAAAGCTGTTTTCCAGGACAAATATTGCAAATCTGTTGAGGCAGCTGGCTCAAAAGGAGGCAAGGTCAGCTTTTCTAGAATGAAATTGAGATCCCAAGCAGGTATTGGTTGTTTCCTTGGGGGTTTTATATTCTTAGCCTCTCTGAGGAACGGTCTTAAGAGGGGGTGAGAGAATAAAGGTGGATCAGTGTTGTATTCTGCAGAAATGGCTGAGGCATGGATTTTGATGGAGGAGAATGAAAGTCCACTGCTTAGCAGCTCAGCTAGATACTGTAATATTTGAGGTAAATTCAGTTTTACAGGATTCTGGCCTTTTTTCTCATTCCAGACACAAAACCGTTTCCATTTTGCAGAGTAAGCTTTTCTAGTAGACGGCCTTCTGGCCTCCAAAATGACATCCTGCACCTCCTTGGAGAGTAGGGTCTGTTGTGATGTTAAGGAATCTTCCATGCGGCCAGATTGAGTGTTTTCAGCTGACTGTGAAGAGTTTTGAAGCTGTGCTGAGTCAGAAGAAGAGGCATTAGAGGTAGGGTCCATGGAGGGGAATGCGTCAGCCTCCTCAGGAGTGGGTACCAGTGCTGTCTTGGCCAGTCTGGAGCAATGAGAATCATCTTTGGTCTGTCTGCTCTGGTTTTTAATAGAACTTTGGGCAGCAGAGGAAGAGGTGTAAAGGCATAAACTGTCATTGTTATCCAACTGAAAGAGAGAGCGTCCACTCTCCAGGCCTGTGGATGAAAAGTCCTTGAGCAGAATTTTGTCAATTGGTGATTTTTGCGGGAGGCAAAGATATCTATGTCTGGCCTTCCCCATGCTTAAATTATCTCTGTAAAAACTTGAGGATGCAACTTCCATTCGTGTGGATCTGTCATATTTCTGCTTAGGTTGTCTGCCAGTGTGTTTTCCTTGCCTGGCAAGTACTGTGCTTGAAGTTCGATTTGTAATTCCAGAGCCATGCTCCAAAGTGACATGGCCAGCCTGCATAGGGGGGTATGAATGGGTTCATCCCTGTTTGTTTATGTACCATATTACTGTGGTGTTGTCTGTCCTTATCAATAGTTGACCTGGATGCAGAAGGTCTTTGAAAGCTATAATAGCATTTATTACTGCTAGCATTTCCTTTAGATTGATGTGAAGGTGCTTTTCTTTTTGGGACCATTTGCCCTGAATGCACCGATCTGTCATGTGCGCCCCCCAGGCTTAGTCCGAGGCGTCTGTTGTGATGACTTGATTTGCTTGAGGCTTGCAGAAAGGGAGACCTGTGTTTGTTTGGCATGCTTGAGCCCACCACAGAAATTCCTTTTGAAGACATGGAATTAGTGGTATCATTGTTTCCAAACTGTGGCTGTGTTGAGACCATAGGTTCTTCAGGTACCATTGAAGTTTCCTCATATGCAGCTTTGCACATGGGATTAGTAGGATGCAAGATGCCATGAATCCCAGAGCCTGCAGGATTTTCCTTGCAGTCAGCCTGGTGAAATTTGCTAGTGTTCTGAAGTATTGAGTTAGTTGCCCTGCTTCTCTGGCATGAGGTAGGCCATCTGGGTGTTTGTGTCCAAGTTGGCACCCAGGAAAATTATTTTCTGAGAGGGTATTAGCCTTGATTTCTTTTTGTTGACTGTGTATCCCAGAGAATTCAACAACAGTATTACAAAAGCCAGATGTTTCAGAAGTATGTGCTTGCTGTCCGCTTGGATCAGGCAGTCGTCCAAATATGGGTATATTTGTATCCCTTGAAGTCTGCAGTAGGCAATTACTGATGCCAGGCATTTCGTGAATACTCTGGGCACAGTAGATAAGCCAAAGGGCAATGCAGAGAATTGATAATGGGTTGAACCTGCAAGAAATCTGAGGTATCTTCTGCAATTTTGTCTGATTGGGACATGCAGGTATGCCTCCTTGAGGTCCAATGTTACCAGCCAAGACTCCTTGCCCAGCATGGGAAGAAGCTGCTGTAATGTGAGCATCTTGAATTTTGGTACGAGTAAAAATGTGTTTAGGATGGATAGGTCCAAAATAGGTCTCCAATCTTTTCCCTTCCTTGGTACCAGGAATAGTCTGGAATAAAAACCTTGACCTTGTTCGCGAGTAGGTACCTCTTGAATAGCTTTCATGTCCATGAGATCTGAAATTTGTCTTTGTGCCTCTGCCTTTTGATTGTGTGGCAGGTTTGGCATGCCTCTCATTTTTGGAAGGGTGTGAAAGTGGAATCTGTAGCCTCTGTTTATAATGTCCAGGATCCATTTGTCTTTTGTGACAGTATGCCAGGTTTTTGAAAATAATGCCAGTTTTCCGCCTAAGGGTGCTGCCATTTGAGCCTTGCTTGGCATGCAAAGTGGAAAGTCATTGGGCTTGCTTTCTGAATGGCTGTGAACTATCCTCACCACCTCTTTGTGTAGGAGCTTGCCATTGTCTGCCTCTAAACGATCCTTGAGATTGCCCTCTGCCCCTCGGGCGCCTGTATCTACCTCTTTGGGGTCTGTCCATGGCTGGAAAGGACCAATTTTTGGAAGGCCAATTTCTACTGAAATGTGGAGGTTGTACCTGTAGAAAATCTTTCACTGTTTGCATTGATTTAGCCTTTTCCTCCATTTCCTCCTCAGCTTTAACACCAAATAATACATCCTTTTGTAGAGGGGCATCTAGTAATTTAGCTTTGACATGATCTGGTAAGGTTTGCTCCTTGAGCCAGGCATGTCTACATATGACTGATCCTGTAACAGCAGCTCTACATGAGGCCTCTAGAGCATCAAAACCGCATTGCAAGGTATGTTTACCCACTTGTTCTGCACTATGCATCAAATCCTGCAACTCCTTCAAGTCTGGTTGTTCAGGTTGTGACATTTTACTTCTCAACTGTGATAACAGAAACTGTTGGTACTTTAGCATATGGAACTGGCAGTTTAATGCCCTCATGGTTAAGGTGGCCGAGGTGTATACCTTTTTTCCCCACCTTTCTAAGGATCTTGAATCTCTCTTGGAAGGTAATGGGTTTTTAGAAGTGGAGGCCTTAATTCCCTTGGGGCCCTGTGAGATAGTTTCTGGGTCAGCCGCATGGCTTTTGTACAAAAATTGGTGTGAGTCAAGAACCCGGTAGTACCTGTCAGGCTTGACTGGGGCTGGAGGTAAAGAATCCGGGTTAAGGCAGGCCTCCGAGTACACATCATCTAGTATGTCTAAGACAGGAGGTATAGCCAGAGGCCTGTGCTGGGGTAGCAAGAGAAAATCCCTAAGCCTTTTCTTGGAATCTGAGTACTCTTGGCCTTCCCAGTGGAAGTGTTCCCTTAAGGTATGCAAGGTTTCCCCAAATGAGTAATCCTTTGGGGGGGGGAGACGGAGGGAATGGACTCCTCAGCATCAGAATCTTCAAAAGGGGAGTAAGAATGTTCCTGTTCATCAGAGTGCTCTGAAATAATGGAGGGCTGGTCAGAGGAGGGGGATTCTTCCTCCACTCTGGGCCTTTTGTCCGGGGTTGAGAACCCCTGATAAGAGTAATCAAATCCTCAGCCATTTTAAGCATCTGTTTTTTAGGCATGGGGCCTGGAGAAGGGCCCTGTGGAGCTTGTCTCTTAGAATGCATGGCTGCTTTAGACTTAGTGAAAGCCTTGATAGAAAAAGAAGAGGAAGGTCTGAAGACACCTTGAGAGGAGGCAGACCTGTCTACATTTTGAGATTCACCATCAAGAATGGCTTCGGTATCTGTAGTCGGGGTGTGGGCCGAGGAGCCTGCGACCTCGGGCACAGAGACACCGCCAATGAAGTGTCGTCAGTAGGCAGGGGCTGCGTAGGCACCTCGCTGAGAACTGGACCACCTGTAGTCGGCTTTGGCTTGGTGTCGGTAGAGGCCGCGGACCTTGTGTGTCGGTCCTTATCTTTGCGTTTTTTAGACAAAACTGGAGTCGGAGTATCCGACGACATAATATAGTTAAATTTTTTGCCAAAATAGTGCTGGGCGAACTCCGCCCGACGCTTAATGGTGCGTTTGTTGAATGTAGCACAAAAACGACAGACCGAGACGTCGTGGTCTGGGCCTAAGCAAGGAATGCAGAGGGAATGAAAATCCTTATGCGGTATTTGCTTCCCACAAGAAATACAATTATTAACTTTGTCTGTCATCGGTCTGAGGCAAGAAAAGTTTCCCCAACGGGGTACTTAGCTTTCAAGAAGACTTCGGTTGCAAAATTTTCGTAATTTCAGGAGCTGGCCGACCGGCACTTGCGAACTGCTTCTGCTTCTGCTTCGGGCACCGCGCGGCAAGAAAGACTGAAGAAAATGGTGTCGGCTGGTTCTTTTATACCCCTGGCGCACTGACGTCAGGGAAGAGGCGACGACAACCGACGCCGGACCTAGACTTTGGAATTCGGCCGACCGAGGACCCGTCTGACGGCAGGAGAACCCATCTGTTATGACTGCAGCTGTATGCACGATGAACATCAGAGAGAGAGAAGAAAGGAAGTACCAACAATGGCACAGAGAACTAGAGAAGGTAAAAGCAGGACAGAAAATAAACTACAACCCTAACGTGAAAGACAACCAAAAAACTATGGCAAGGGAGGAAGAGGTGATTAACAAAATAAAGCTCTAAGAAATTTACAAAAGAAACTGTACTAGCGGAAAAAAAAAACTGCACCTCAAAGCTCTGTGAGAAGGATCCGCATTTGAAGTGATAAGCAGGGAAATATGAGATCTTAAGTACTACAGGGTGACTGGGGCATATTGAGTAAATGAAGGAGCTCAACAGTTGGATTTGAGAATCTAGTAAATGCGCCCAAGATGGAACTGAGGTCAGATCAGAGACTCATCAGTTCAGGAACAAATGAAAAGGACATCAGATCTACATATCCACAAAACAAGCAGCACCCAAATTACCCATTCTAAAGACTTAAACCTTGCTTGTACAAACAGGACCTGCTGGAGACAGGTATGTACCCCAGAAACTACCGCTTCTCTGGTACAAGCTTCCCATCCATGGGATTCAGAGTTCCACCCTAACCCAATTCAAGTGTAACTTGGACAATTAAATGGGGAACAGGAAATTCCTCCCTGGTTTGGCACCCATGTCTCTAATGGACACAGCCTGTAAATGTTTCATAACCCAGTTCCCTGCTTGCAACCATTTTATCAACCAGGCACCTGCACTTACCAAGGGTACCTGAACTTATTAGAGATTTGGGATGAGTGTCTAGGCTTAAAAAGGCCTCAGTGGTCTCGTACACACCTATGAACCTATTATTGAGGTACAGTTCCAATGTAGCAATAACACTTTATCAAGGTTCAAAGTTCATCACTTTTAAGGTCATCTACTGAGGGTGCCTCTCTAATAGGTGGAAGTGTGTCCCTAACATTCCTCTGTGACTTTCACTTCTAGACTTAACACAGCTGGATAATGAACATGAACTGCTTAATATCCTAGAAACTATAAGACCACTTTACTATTTCCTGAACAAATACAGAATTTCCTCTATGACATCAGCATCCCACAAAGCTTATGTGAATAAGCTGGAGTCCCTTACAATTGAACCAAATATTATTATACTGTGGGATTTCAACTATCTGTCTAGCAACTAGAATTCTTATACTACTACAGTAACACTTCCTAGACCTCATTAACACAAACCCGTTACACCAGAATATATGCTCCCCCACAACAAAATTATTTATATCATGCCTGATCTTAATAAACATAGCACAAAGCTCTGCACCTATAAATATACCCTCCTTGGTTAGGTCTGACAATTAAGCAGGGGTGGTTGCTAGTAGAACCCAAACTTAGGAAAAAAAACACAAACCTTAACACCTTCCGAGACTTGCAAATTCAATGTGACTACATTATGACCTGAGGAATTTCAAGAGTCCCCTTCCCATTATGGGGGGGAATATTCTAACCTCAATAACTGCACTGAGACTTTGGTCCCAATATGTAACAAATGCAGGGGCCAAGTTAGAGGAATCTTAGCACAAACAAGCTCTGTAGAAAGAGAAAAAAATCTTTTTGTACTAACAAACTGAAAATCACACACCTCAAAATTAAACTCGAGAGGTTAAATTAAGAGCTTCTAAACGAAATCTTCCAAAGACAAGTATGAATTCAAAATTCTATATTTCATCAAAGATAGTCCCAAGTCCTTGTTATCATATATTAGAAAACTTAGAAACAACATTCATCACTGCTCTGGCTACACTGACCCAGAGGATGCAAATGACCTATGAGCAGGCAAAGTTCACACTTCCCCCCTACCTCCACCCAGCCTACACAATCTTGACCCCTTGTCAGTCTCCCTCCTACACATTACACACTATAAGAGAGATGAAAAATATTAGCTCAGTGGGGCCCAACAATGTGCTAACGATGCTTCTTCGCTAGTATGAAGCACGGTCTTACTGGCTCATTCCACTACCAGTTCAACTTCAGTCTCTTATTGTTTTGTGTCTGAGACTTGGAGAACTGTGATGGTCATTCTCTGAAAAAGGGAGGCCCTACCACTGATCTTGGTAACTACAGATGTATAAGCCTCACAAGCCTTATCTGTAAGACAAAGGAAGACATCATTATGGACTTCATACACAGACGTTAGTACCCTAAACTTCCTTGACCTAAATCAGTGGGGTTTCTGAGGGGCAACTCCTCTCTGCTACACTTGGTCAACTTCTTTGAAAAAGTTACTGAGGCCTTGGACAAGGGCAAGTTGGCACACACAGCATACCTCAATCAAGCTAATGTATCTGGCACCATTCTTCATTCAGGTATCATGGATAAACTTAGCAGATTAAATGTAAACTGTTAAGTTACCTAACGAAAACAAAACTGTCTCAGAGACAAAGCCGAGCAAATTAAGGCAGAAGGCACACACTAAAAATCGTATTACTAGCAGTGTTCCACTGGGCCACTTCTAATTGATATTGACCTCTCCGATATCAAAATTTATATCAGAGGCCTTAGGCTGACTAAGCTTGCCAAGTATAAACTTGGTACCATCAACTCCCCTAGGGTCTTCCACAGTCTACAAGAAGGACTAACATGCACAAACAAAAGGTGCAACAACCATGATCTCAAGGTAAAATGACAAAAAAGTGTAGTATCACTTGTCGAACAGGAGAAGCCCTGCTGCTACCACATAAATGGTATCCCCCTAAACAGGCACAGTTACCACAGACATGGGAAGATTTGTTGACAATGTGCTTTCCTTTGAACACCAGGTAGCCACAGCCGTTAGGAAATTCTTCTCTTTAGCAGAGCTGATTACTAAGGGTATTTCCTCTAGGTCCAAGGATATTATCATTCTATTCTATTCCTCTTTTACTAGGCCCATTATTGAATCCAATGCTCGCTTTGGTGTTCACCTCTCCAAACATAATCCAGCTTCAAAGACACAAATGTTTCCTCACAAAGAAAATCAGGTGCTTGAGTTCCATTACCTCTGCAGAATGTTTTAGAGCGCTCACTCTCTCTCTCTCACCAGTCATGTCTTGTACAGACTCTTTAGGGGGCGACCTCTACAGTGCCAGATAACCCTGTCCTGAAAGACCTACTTCATATGCCAAACCAGGGATACCATGAACACTTTACTAAAGACTATAACCAACATCATAACTTAAAATGAAACTGCTGTCAAGAAAGAAACCTCACTTACAGAATTACTCTCCTCTGGAACACCCTCTCACCTCGCAAACTCTCACAGAATAAGGAAGTAAGTAGTGGAAATTTCAGTGGCTAGGCTACAAATGATCCACCTGATCAACTATTGCCTCACTCTGAAGGTATGGCTGGCTCAATGTCATGCAGGAATGAAGTTCCAACTGCAACCCAGATGACTTAGTTTAACACCTTTACTAAAATATCATTTGGGGCATAGGCAAATTTACATTTATGTAAAAGTAATCAAAGTGTATTAACAATTTCACGTTTGCAAACATTATACTTCGCATATATTGCTACATATCATAACCTAAGCAACATTACTTACATTATTAAATTCCTGCCTTTTTTTTTTTTAAGCAAGAAATACCTTTATTATATCACTTGTGACATAGGCAATCATACCTTTACATAAATGAAAAGAAAACACACCAACACAATCCTAGTTGCAAGCATTTCACATCACAAACCATACTGACACTCCCAGTTGCAAACATTATACATCACTTATAATCTATCCAATCATTTTTCAGTCAAACATTACATAACTCATTTAAGTCCTGCCTATTTTAAACCTCATTCCTCCCCAGTATGTACTGTTCCCACAATTCCCATGTTTTTCTGTGCAGTTTGTTCCTACTCTTTTCTAAAGATCTCAATTCCAGTTGCTTTATCTCTTTTACTATATTCATTACTTCTAGTATAGTTGATTTACATTTTGATTTCCAATTTCTAGTGACTGCTTTTTTGGCAACCATCATAATTAGACACAGCAAGGCCTTACCATGTCTAATCAATTCTGATTCTGCAACATAGCTCAGAAAAATCATCTCCCTCATCACACCAACCTGCCCATCCAGCATCTCTGACAGCGCATCCTGCAGGGAATCCGTAAAGTCCGCCAACTTGCAGCACTCCCAGAAAATATGTTCCCAATTACATCTTTCTTCCCCGTCATACCTCCAACATTTGATGTCTACCTGAGGAAAAATTCTCTGGAGTCTACTTGGGGTAAAAAAAATATCTGTGTAAACATTTCCAAGCAACAATCCTCAATCTTCTAGATTTTGTTGCATATTTGGGAGACATGCATTTACCCTCCCATTGTTTCTTTGTGAACTACTTATCCAATCTCTCTTCCCAATCATTTCTAACTGCCTCTGATTGATTCTTACAATTATCATGCAATATTTTATATGCTCTACTATTTTTTCCTTTTTTAATGGCAGCTTCTGTTCTAGATTCTGCTAAAAACTTGACCACTGCTGGTCTTTCATTTAGGACCCCCCCATTCCTTTCTTTTTGCCTATATTCTGATATCAATTCTTGACAGGGAAGGCAATCTCTAACTCCAAATAAATTCCTGGCATCTTCCATTCTATCATCTTTCCCTCTCTAGTTATTTGCTCCTAATACCTTGGTTTCTTTGCCAGTTTTCTCCAATAAATTTCAGCCTCCTCTTGCGTATCATCTATATCCCTAACTGAATCATCCTTATTGGCAGAATTTCCTTTATCCATTCTCTTGTTGGTGTAGTTCTTAGGATACTTTATGCTACTTTATAGATATAATATTCGATATAATTATTATTCTCCTTAAAGGCTTGCATCCAAAATCCTAGTTTCTCCTTGTTTCATGAGCCACCCCACCATTTCATCATCATCCTTTTCAACGTTGAACTACAGTTTGCTGCTTTTGCTATGTACAGTAGCCTTAACTGAGTAGCTGTAAAATACCCCTTCAAATCGGGTAATCCCAATCTGCCCTGTTCTAGTGGAAGAATTAGCTCATTCAGCTTGACTCTTGCTGTCTTCCTCTCCCAGATAAAGTCCTTCACCTCTTTATTAATTGCTATCCACAACTTCTCCTCTGGTTGATAAAAATATGCCTGACCTGTGTATAAGACTAATGGGACTAAAAACATTTTAATTGGTTGTATCTTACTATCCATATCCATATAACAAAGCTTCCATTTTTCTCAGTTTTTCTATTATCTTTTGTTTAGTCTCTACCCACATATCCTTAGCTGCCACACCAGAATCATTTAGTATTTCATGTTATTATGTCCCCATAAATAAGGATGCTGCTGAACCAATTAATATGTGGGCACATAATTAATTAATATTGCCTTTGTTTTACCTTCATTAATTTTGTATCCCAAAAAGATATGCAACTTTGTCAAAATATTCCACAACATTGTAATGTCTCCTTTTGCTTTTGTCAGGTATAAAATAATATCATCTGCAAATACAGCCATCTTTTCTTGACTACCATACCAATTATATCCTCGAATTTCTGAGCCCCTTATTTTCTTTGTCAATGGTTCTAAATATAATGCAAATAACAATGGGGAAAGATGACACCTCTGTCTGGTTCCTCTGCTCATGCAGAAATTCTCAGAGATGAATCTACCCATTTAATTTTCACCTCTGATCTCTCATACAGCCTCCTAATCAACCTTATATTGTTTTCAGGAAATGCAAATGCTTCCATTGCCCTGCAATAAAGTCCCAGCTTACTCTGGTAAATGCTTTCTCTGCATTAAGACTCACCAACAACAATGGTATTTTCTTACATTCTGCTTCCCTCTGGATCTTTGATGTTCTGTCAAATGTTTGCCCCCCCCACACAAAACTACACTAATCCATATCTATCAATTTTGGTATTACTTTTGCCATTCTTTTAGCCATTACAGACAACAACACTTTATAATCATGGTTTAGCATTGAAATGGGCCTGTATGAAGCTGGATCTGATGGATCATTACCTTCTTTAGGTATTACTGTTACCACTGTTTTTTTCCAGGATGTTGGTACTTCTGTTAAAATACTGTTAAACAAAACCTTCCAGATCTTTCTCAGTTTTCCCTCCTAGCTTCCAAACTTCCACAGGAATACTACCAATTCTTGGGGACTTTCCTGTAGATTGGTTATACATCACAATTTTTTATCTCATCTCCTCCTATCCTAACAACTAGTACTTGAGCCTCATCTACCTCTAACCTTGGCATATTTAATTCTTCCATAAACATTTCCATTTGTATCTTTTCTTGATTTCCATATTTCTGTGCTTTACACAGATTTTCAAAGAATTTCCAAAACATTTCTAATACCTCTACAAGATCTAGTTACTTTCTTTGTTACAGGCTCCCTAAGCTGGGCGACAGCCATTTCTACTTTCTGTTGCCTGAGTTGTTGTGCTAAGTATGTCTGCTCTAGTGTTGTTATCAAAAAAAAGTTACTTAACAGCAATCTTTCTAAACTTGCGTATGTTGTCACGGTAATCCCTTATTTTCTGCTTAGCATTCTGCAGTTGATTTTCTTGTTCTGTGAGATTCCTCCTATTCTGCAATACTTTAATATCTGTCAGTTCCTCTAAATAATTCCTGTTACTTTTTAACCACGGCTCCCTTTCTTTTATTTCTACCCTATTTTTAAATTCCACTTTAATTTTATCCCACTCCCTAGCTATATTCTCAGAAGTAATTTCTATCCTCTCAAATAGCTCCTGAATAATCTCCAGTACCCTTTCCTTAAATTCATCTCTTTTCAACACACAGGTGGGAAAGAGCCAGTGTCTCATTTTTATTTCATTACCCTGATTTTTTTTTATTTTAGTTATTACTGGCGCATGATCTGAAATAGTTACTGGGTGTGTATCAAGACCTTCAAATAAATGCAAACACTTGGAAAGGCTGCAGACAAACGGACCAAGTAAAACAGGTTTACCTGACCAAATTTCCTTTCTTTGCGCTTATGTCCAAATGAAAGAAGTCCTTAAATCCAAATGTCGACCACACCGTGTTATTTCAAAGTGAAAATATATTTATTTAAGCGATACCAGTTTCAATAGCTTTTGATTAATTAAAACACAAAATAAAATGCTTTTCGTTTCCAACAGTTCAGAAACTTTTTCAAATCAAATGGTGATTTGAAAAAGTTTCAGAACTGTTGGAAACGAAAAGCGTTTTATTTTGTGTTGTTTTAATTAACCAAAAGCTATTGAAATTGGTATCGCTTAAATAAATATATTTTCACTTTGAAAAAACACTGTGTGGTCGACATTTGGATTTAAGGACTTCTTTCATTTGGACATAAGCGCAAAGAAAGGAAATTTGGTCAGGTAAACCTGTTTTACTTGGTCCGTTTGCCTGCATCCATTCCAAGTGTTTGGTTTTATTCTTACCGAGTTTGTCCTTCAAATAAATGCACAAGTTCCTGTGAAATGTAAATTCTGTGTAGTCTAGCCCAGTTCTATCTTGAGGAATAATATATAAATTCAGTCCAAACCCCTATTACTTAATTCACATCTTCCATGCCAAATATTTTCATAGATTACTTCAAAAAATCTACCCTCCTTTGCTATACTTTCCTTTCTGGGCCCCCAAGCCATACCTTCATTGCTGCAAATCAAGTTTCAGTCCCCATCTATAAATAATATTCCTTGCTGAAAACTGATTACTTCTCCCAGAATTTTCTTAAGCTCCATTATAGCAGCAGCTTTAGGTGGAAAGTAAATACATGCCAGTGTAATCCTCAAGGGAAGAGGATTGTCAGTAGTCCCTTAGCACTACAAATCTGCCATTATTATCTTTTTTTATCTTCTTCTATCACTATTGGAGCTCCTCTTGCAATTAATATAAGAACTCTTCTTTACTTTGTCCCATATATTCCACTGAATAACCATCCTGAAAACCTTTATTCATCAAATTTACATGTTCAGTTCTTTCCAAGCGTGTCTCCTGTAACATAGCTATTTGCCCTTTACATTTTAATATAGTTCACTATTCTTTCTTTTTTTTTGTATTTATATGTGAGACCACTAACATTTAAAGACATTACAGAAAGATCACTGTATTAAAAAGTTATTATTCCCTCCTTTTATGTATAACACCTTTTTTGTTAAATGTCTAGTTTCAGCTTCTGTGTTACATAACATACACTGTCTGGCAGGTTTAACTTTTATATAGCTATATCCTGTCATATCCAATTCAGCCTATATCACATCTTACAAAACTTTTTATTTTATTGAAAGCCCTCAAAAAATAAACACCACAACCCTAAAACCTATTAATTTAATACTAACACACAAAACTATGTACATCTTCAAATATTGAAGTTTTACCTTCCTAATAAAAACAAATGTCACAAACTGACAGCCATACTCACAAACTTGAATTAACCTAGAAAAAGGTTATCCATGCTAAGGCACATGGTACAGCCTGTGCTTCTAAGTGCTAATTGGTTTTGTCTTCGTTTTATAGCGCT
This sequence comes from Protopterus annectens, assembly GCF_019279795.1. Classification (NCBI taxonomy): domain Eukaryota; kingdom Metazoa; phylum Chordata; order Ceratodontiformes; family Protopteridae; genus Protopterus; species Protopterus annectens. The sequence continues at coordinate 748,486,277 of NC_056746.1, read as the reverse complement.
GCCAGCTGGGAAAACCCTTGAATGCTTTCTCAGAGGGCATTATTGAATAGCCAGTTTATCTTTTCTTTTTTTCCCAGCCAATCACTCTCCACCAGACTATAACCAATTTCTCTTTATCACAGTGTCTCCATGGAGACAGAAGTACCAGATACAGAACTGCTACTAAGCATATATTCGTATGTAGAAAAAAGCCTCAAAGTATTAATTATTATTTTTTTATTTACTTGCTTTCTCTTAAAACATGTTACTACATCAATCTAAGGCCCTTAATCCAGTAAGTCCCTCATGCAAGAATGAGAAAAAGCACATTATTTCTTTTGTCATGCTCTATAACCAGGCTTTTTTTTAAACTGCAGTGCCTACATTTCTTAAAACTGAAAAAGAAAAAACAGAGAAGGGAGAAAGAAAGGAAAAAAAGAACAGCAGCACCTATTTACAATCCCTATTACACTTAAAAATAACTGAGAAAACTTAACGTTAAAGCATGCAAAGAACACCACATAAACAGTGCTATTAAGAAAGACATGTTTTTATTACTTGCAGTTAGCTTTCTCCCCCTCTTACCCTCCCCAAAGCATTTTCTGAACATTACTGACATGAAGTAGGGCATATACTTGAGTCCCCCACAAGTCCAACAAATTCTGAAAAAGTACAATATTTCCAGAATTTCTTGTTCTGTCATATTTTACAGATATAATTGCCCTGTAATCCCACATTAAGTCGTAGGTTTTATTACTGTTCATCTCTGTCTCCCATATCCTGCCTCGGTTTCATTTCCAATGTACTCTCGATTCTTCTAGTCAACTATCATGCTCCATTCCCTCTCTCCAACATTTTCCATTGAAACAGTGGAAAATTCACAGGTACAGTCTCTCTCTCTGGTTTTTATTACCAGAAGAACAAGAAGCAGAATCTCCTTCTGTTTCACAGCTCACTTTTGTTGGGAAATTTTTGCATTTCCTCCTCAGCATGTACTTCATCAAAAATTATTTTGTCCCTCCAGGGAAGAATACCTTGAAGACAGCTGGGTACAGCAGTTTGACTGTCACACCTGCATCTCGACCTTCCATGAATAGTGGAATGAGTTTACTCCTCTTCTGCCTGGTGTATCATTTTCTACAAACATTCTGCTGTCTCTCACTTTGAGTACTTTGTCCTTTTGCCACAGTTTAGCCAGAATCTCCTTCTGCTGGTAGGATTGCATCTTTACTATTAAAGGTCTAGGCTGCTTTCCTCATAGGCAGGTTTGGAGCATACCCAGAATGTGCCCTTTCAACTAATAACTCCTGCTGTGGAATACTAGTCCAGTTGCTCATTTGTGCTTTCATAAAATGAATGAAGTCTGTTCCTTCTAGCTTGTCTGGTATAGCTGTAAATCTCAGGTTTTCTCTGTGTGTTCTGTACTCTAATTCTATTCTTTTTTTAAGACTCTCTTCCTGAGCAGTCTCATATTCAGCCAGTCTTTTCTTCATTTCAGCCTCTGATTTTTTGCAGCTTTATCACCTCGTCCAAGTATCTGTGTAAAGCTTCTTCCATTTTTCCAGCCTTTTATTGTTTGTGTTGATATACTCCATCAGTGTTTCATTTACTTTAACCAGGTATGCGTGCAGTTGTCTTATATCTTCCTCTAGGTTAATGAAAGTCATTTCTGCAGGTTGCATTGCTTTTTGCTAAACAGCTGCAGAACTTTCCCAAGTTAGTGCTCCTTCCTCGCTTTTTTGTAGCTGACTGTTTTTCCACATGTTTTGCATTTCCTTTTTCATGGCATCCAGGCAGTACACTTACTAGCCAGTTACTGAAATTTACCCATAAACACAAAAGTCTACTGGTCATCTCTGCTGAGTTTCTGTTTTCACACTGAGAGCGCTAGAGTTAAGCTGTTACTCAATGATCAGCCATCTTGGAAGTCTCCCAGATGACCTACATTTGATTAAAAATCCAGGCACTAGAGGAACTAACATGGAGTGGGAACAGCAGATCCTGGCTGCCTCTATTAGCAGACAAGGAATGTGTGGGCAGAGAAGAGATAGGGATATGAAAGCATCAAGGAACCTAAAGTCAAAGATGGATGACCCTAACAGTCAGTGTGACAAAGTTAAGACAGCGTATATAATAAAAAAAAGAAATACTTTACTCATTCTTATAACATCACTATGCTGAAAATGTTAAGTTCTCCTTTAAGTGTGAAAAATTAATTAGATTTAACTGCATACTGAATAATTTAAATGTATTGCAGAATTTAAAGCGTGTAATGGTGGAAACGTGGTACCATTTATGTGTGCATTGACCTGTCCCATCATACCAGACAGTGGATTAATGCCAGTCAATTTTTCCATAATAAAATAAACTGAAACAATCCATTAAAGCTGCACATCAATTATTATAAGCAATTCAATGCTTTCAAGCTATTACAACTCCAACCATCAGCAAAGAAAAAGCAAAGTGGCATAAAACTGCACTTGTTATCTGTGGTTGCAAAGTAGATGTACCTTTATTAATTTCATCCCCACCAGTCTGAAGCCCCTCTGTTCAAAACGCTGGATGATTTCTCCAACCAATCGTCTCTGTACTCCATCTGGTTTCACAGCAATCAGGGTTCTCTCCTGCAACCTGGAGGCAACTACTGCAGAAAGGAGAAAAAGCAATTAAGTTTCAAACAATTTTCCCATACATACCGTGAAAATGCTCAAATTTCCACACAGTCTACATTTTCTCTCAAACATTTTTGTTTTTAATTTTTAGATTGCACGAGGATAACCAGTAATGTCTAGCACCTAAAAAACAATCATGGATTGTGGAAAGGAAACCAGGACAGTTCTGTCCACCTATTTGTCATTCCTTGTCAGCTACAGATTCTACCCAACAGCAGCTATTTCTTTTTCTTCCATGAGGACTGCTTCATGTCTGGTCCATGCACTCCTGCATTCTGTCTTTGATTTTGTTTTTAATTCTAAATCTTTTTCAAGAAACTCTTTATTTCAGTCATCAACCACAATTTATGTGAAAAAACACATCTTCATATTTTATTTTCAACTCACTATTACTACAAGGGCTAGCACTAAATGAATGGAATCAAGCCAGTATTGTTCCACTCCACAAAGGTAACTGACTGGACATGATGCAAAATTACCACTCAATCAGTCTTATGTCAGTGTATGTGCTTCTAAGTATGTGCTTAGAATAATGCTTACTAAAAAGTCTTTTGGCTTTTCCCGTTTAGGGGTCGCCACAGCGGAACTCCGGTCTGCTCATGATTGACAGTGGATTTTACGGTGCCGAGCTGCCAGCCTGACGCTCAACCTTCAACGAAGGGACTCCCATTCACGGTCGCACCTACCTGCATGTCTTTAATGTCACTCGACTGCGGGGTGGACATGCAGAATCCACAAAGAAGGCGCTCCAGCCAAGAATAATGTCCCATAATACACATTCTTTAAGGATGTCTCCCACAATGGCTTCAATCAGGAAATACTATCCTTAACATGTCTGTTGGATTTTTATCAACCAGTTTTGGTCTTGTTTGACCTTGGACTCCCAATAACAATTGCATATCGAGCTAGCTAAGCTGCTCGAATCTCTGGACTAGAGAATGGTTAACTAACAGGCTCAAAACTATGCTGGGTGACATTTCAGAATAGACTAAGATGCAACAGTGTCCCTCAGTGATCCACTTTAAAACCCATACCATTCAATCTAGTACTCTCAGCATTTCACACTGTAACTAACAACTGGATTTCAAAAATTATATTATGCAGATAATATAAAAATAGGTGTTATTAATGTACAGTCTGATGTAACAACAGTGAATATTTATGACTAAAAAGTAAATACCTTAAACATTCACAAATGCAAGGTTCTATGCCAGGTAACTGTATTGCCCCCTGGAAATAGAGCTCAGCAATACAACTTTTTAAGTCTCTAACGGACAAACAGACTTGAGTCTGGATCACCAGTAAATTATGCTGTACAGAAAAAGCCATACAAGCCAGAAATAACACAGTGAGGATACAGTTTTATCTACTTAACAATAATGTAAATGTTTGAATGTCTTCAAAGTTGCAGTAATAATTACATGGAGTATTCTTGCTGAGGTAGGTGCTGGCCAGCCCGAGTACCAGAAATTTAACTCCTCATCCTGGGCTGGAGGACACCCTGCACCTGCGGTCAAGATGTCTGGGTAAAAGAGCTGTCAGCCAGCACCATCTTACAGCTCTTTCTTACCCTCCACAAAAAAGGCAGAGCACCCCAAGATGAAGTTCCCGGCCTGGATAACAACGCAACCAAAAATTCCCAGTGTGCAAAGGAGAGGACCCTAAAGACCTAATGGAGGAGAAGTGTGTGGAGGGGGCAAGGGAGGTATAGAGAAGGGATGCCCACCACAACCTTCATTCACAACCTTACAGAATTACAGAGAGTAAGGAGAGAGGAAAGACACAAAGCAATAGTGAAGACACTTGGTAAACTGGCATAAATGTACCATGTTCACAGTGTTCACTGTTACAGAAATAACTACATGGCAGGATTCCCAAAGATTAGAAAGAGGAAGGCTGGAAAAGAATGATTAAGCATAAGCTAAAATGCTCTGCAAGACTTCAGAAGCAAATCCAATCATGATTTTGGAGAAAATAGGAAGATTACCTTGCATGTCATTAAACTGCTGGACAGAGGACCAAGTCATAACTGCTAAAATTTTCCAGGTGGGAATTCCTCTAAGAAATTAACTAATAGTAATAGCAGCCCTGGTAGAATGAGATCAGATTTGTTTTGGAATTTGCTTTCTATGATGTGTTTGTTTTTTGGCTTATGCCAGTTAAGGTTCGCGACAATGGATCACAGGCCCATAGATTGCAGTGTTTTTTACGGTGCTAAGTTAACAGCCAGGTGCCCAACCTTCAAAGAAGGCACATGCCCACACACACATGCACCTACCTGCATGTCTTTTAAACTCACCTGACCACAGGGAGGACATGCAGACTCTGCACAGAAGACACACCAACCAAGAATCGAACTGCTCTAGTTGAGATGGTGTCCTAATGGTTATGGTGTTTGCCTTACAAACACAAGGTGCAGGGTTTGAGTCTCACAAGGGATAATTGGCTAGGCTTAAAATGGCTAACAAGGGCAGTTAGCCTGGTACTAATCTATGATCCTATGAATCTATGGAGAGCCTCTTGTGGTGCCAGTTCAAAAGATGGTAGAGTGAGCTTTTCCTGCACAAAACTGTAGGCAAAAGTAGGAGAGGGAATTCTTCTGGGAGGCCTCAGGTGGATAATACCATTAAGGAACTACTTCATAAGGGGGTTGAGAGAAAAGAGGAGACTGCACAGGAAGGTAGGCAGAGGTGGCTGAAGAGTATATTTTAATGAACGAGTAATACAAACAAAATTTATAAAAATGTGTAAGGTAGGTAAGACTATGGTTGATCTCACAGAACTTGGGGAGATTCTCTGTTGTGACACCAAATTGAAAATCCTTTCCAGGCTCAGGCTGTGTAGAACCGGGAACCAATGTTGCTCAACCAAAAAGGTGCTATCAGTATCACTCTTGGCCCTTCCTTCCTTCCTGATTTTCAGCAGTACCCTGGGGGTGAGGGAAATGAGAGTGAAGGCTTTAAAAAACAGAAATGTTCATGGAAAGGAAAAGGTACCCATCCTCCACGCCTTGGGATGTCTGGCCAGTGAACAGAATTTTTCAAGCTGGCTATTTTGATCTATTGCAAAATAGTCTTTTTCTGGCATGTCCCAAGATAAGCAAATGAGATTGAATATGTTCTTATTCAAGTTCCAATTGTGAGGTTCACGTTTGACCAGTTGAGGTGATCTTCTACAGAACTGCTTTCCCCCAGCAGGTAATGGGCTAGATGATGTAGGCCCAAGGCTTGAATTGTGTCACACAAAGACGAGGACAGTTGACACACAGTTAAGTCCTTCCTTTCCATAAATCTTTGAAAGCTAGCATGCCCTTGAGAACACCCAAGATTTTCTTTCTAGGTTCATAGGTGTTTACTAGGCTAATGACCCAATGGCCTTTTGAAACCTAGCCAAGCATCTCAAATCACTGACGAGTTCTGGCACCCTTGATAACTGTAAGCAGTGGCTTGGGAGATGAAACATTTACAAGCAGGGGCCTAGTAGATGAACAACTTACAAGCTGCCTGTATCCATTAAAAAAAATAGGTGCCAAACCAGGGAGGAATTTCTTGTTCACCATCCAGTTATCCAAGTTACACATGAACTGGGTTAGGGAGGAGCTCTGCTTCACATGGATGGGGAGCCTGTTCCACAGCAAGGTTAGTACCTGGGGATACACACCTGTCTATCCAGCAGGTCCTACTTACATCGCAGGCAAGGCAGGCACAGGCAGTCTTTAGAACAGGTAATTCTGGTGACATTTGTTTTGCAGATACGCATGACGTCCATCAGCATGGGGTCTGACAATGCATTATATTGTATATATTGTGATTCATGTTCATCATTCAATATAGGAAAAACCGAAAGGAAATTTAGTCAGTGTATGAACATGAATATGCCATTAAAAAGGGTAACTTGAATAATGCCCTGGCCAACCATAGTCATCACAATAAGAATCACATGTTCAATTTTATGATAACTGACAACGTAGAAATAAATGATCAGACACCATGGGGGAGCTTGGCTAGAATTCAAGGAACTAAAATGGCAAATTTTGTTACAAGCAGATAGGTGTCCAGGTATTAATGACAGAACATCTATTATTTCTGTACTGAAATTAAACACCCTTAAAAGAAAGAAAATAATAGAAGATAATGGATTTCTTCAGCCTTCTAGTTAAGGGTTCTGGACTAGTTTTATATTAAGACAGGTTTAGAGTGAAATAATAGAAATGTATGTGTATTTATATATATATATATATATATATATATATATATATATATATATATATATATATATATATATATATATATATATATATATATATCTATATATATATTACTATTTTACACATCTTTTTTAATATAATAAGTATTAATATACATTTTTTGCATTTATTATTTCTTTGGGGTATGTATTAATAATTATTATTGTGTTTCTATCCATAGTGATTTGAACACATTTAGGAAAGGCACTCCAGGGGTTAATTTAGTTATAGTTCTAACAGATTGTCCAATAAAAAGTAGTTCAGTATTATTTAAACATGTGTGTTTTATTTAGTTGTCTGATGAAGTTTACATAGATTAAACGAAACCGGTAACCTGCTTGTGTTTTTAAATAAACTAGTGTGTTTTTGCGACTATCCTGTTTGGTTGCTCTTTGCTGCTGGGAGGATACAGGACTAGCCCATCGTGCTTTTTCTTGGTTTGCCTTAGTCTTGTTTTGGATTTTGCTGGACAATGCATTATATGCCAGGCATAGATCCCCCCCTCAACAGCCTGTAGGAGACAGAATATAGGGAGAAGGCCTTGAGGCGGTCTGCACAGGACATGTTACTTATGTCCTGTATTTTTTAGTGAAGAACCTCTGTGGACATTCCAGTTTTTGGATACACCTGGGTAAATACATATAAAATAAGGCATTGTACTCAATGATAGGTCAAATGAATGCTGAATACAGTGGAATGATGACTTCCTTGGACCCAGATATCATACATTTGTTTATAAGTTGCACAGAATGATTTCTTCTCTATTGTAAATACATGATGGTAATGGCTAGATTACTTTCTGTGTGTGTCCCGAAGTCCCTGACTACTAAGTTAGCTCCTAGGGGTGTGTTGTCAATATGACAGTTACCTGGGGTGGATGACTTCCTGAAGGATACGATTATGCATTTCTTTGCATTTAGTTTTGGTCCATGGCTCTGACACGAGTTATTTTCTGTCAGCCCTTCCTGTTCAACATTTGTGTCAATGGGACATTCTATGACCACTCCTAATTTGAGATCATCTGCAAATTTAGTTAGCCAGAAGCCATTGACACTGGCCTTGACTTCAGAGAAGAAAATGCCAAAAAGTAGTGGCCCCAGGACCATTCCCTGTGGGACTACACTTGTTTCTGGCCTCTTTATAGAAGTGTACTCCCCAGTTCTAAACTCCTGGGGCCTGTCTGTGAGCCAGACAGATATCCACTGGGTGACTTAAGGGTTTATATCTAGCTCTACAGTTTGTCAATAATGCCCAAGTGGGGTATTGTGTCAAATGCCTTGGCCAGGTCAAGGTAGGCAGTGTGAACCATTCTGCTCTTATCCATTGCTTTGGTAACATTCTCAAAGAAGTCCACAAGGTTGAGTAGGCATGACCTGCCCTTGACAAAACCAGATTGGGTTGCGTCCAGTGTGTGAAGGCCTCATGTCACTACTGACCATTTTCATGATAATTCTTTCCATGGCTTTGCATATGAGGCCAGTGAGACTTACAGATCTATAGTTTCCTGGGTCTGTAGATAATCCACCTTTGAGCAGAGGGATGAGTGTTGCTGTTCTCCATTTGTGAAGCATGAAGCCTGTTTAGAGGCTACAGTTAAAGAGAAATTCCAGACGGTGCAATAGGTCATGTTTCATGCTATTTAGAAGGCATCCTGGGATACTATCTGGGCCCACTGATGCAGTGTTCTTGGCCTTACAGACAGCATTAAGGACGTGTTCCCTAGTGATAGCATAGGGAGTTATAGTTATATATTTTTCTATTTCCCGAGGGAAAGTTGAGGGGGAGAGAGGGGTAAAGTTGGAGCTGAATTTGTCAGCCATTGGGCCTGATATATCTTCTGGATCAGTATAGGTGGCTCCACTAACAATGAGCTCTGTAAACAATTGTGTATTGCCTCTAAAGTTGCGGACATGGCTAAATAATGCCTTGTGATTGTCCTTGGTGTGGGAGACCAAATTTATCTCAAATTTGGCTTTGGTAGACTATCTGTCCTCTGAGTTTTTAGTTTAGTTTGATGGGAGTACTTTTATCCTGCTGCATTCTAACCTCATGATGTTTGCCATGATTTTCCCCTTCTGTTATCAACCTATTGATGTTATGATTCTACCAGGGTGGCTTTTTTTTTTTTTTTTTTTTTTTGAGTTAGTTCTGTATTTCTTCCTGGTGGATACAGCTGCCTCTATGCAGCTATTAACATGTTTGTATAGGCTTTCTGTGAACAGTTCCACATAGGCAGTAATAAGAAGTTATGTACCTACCATAACGTTCCATGTTAGTTGTCTTCTTCTCGCCTTCTTTCTTGCTGGATGGGTTTGGCTCCGACTCGGCCAATACTAAAGCTCGAGAGCTAATTCCACCGGCTCGAGGCTCCCCTATATCCCACAATGCTAGGTGGTAACTACTCAGATCTCGTTTGATAGCTATACCAAGCAACCCTAGTCTCCATAGAATGGAGAAGGGAAACCCACCTCAAAACAACCTGCGTGAAAGGTATCGCAGACCTAAGAAAGGAGAAAAGGAGGTGGAAGAACGTGTGGGAATGACGACTTCCAGAGGAAGAACAGAAACTGAATTCCTATCGGTCTGTCCAGGCTTGGGGGAAGGAGGGTGGGACACAAGAAAAAAGGCGAGAAGAAGACAACTAACATGGAACGTTATGGTAGGTACATAACTTCTTAATGTTAAGTTGTCTATCTCGCCTTCATTCTTGCTGGATGGGACCGCGTCCCTTGCACCTTATCCCGGGTGGCCTATCGGAACAGACTCTTGAGAACAGTGGAACCAAAGTTGGCACGGCTTCTGGAAACCATGCCCAATTTGTAATGTGAAATGAAGGTATGAGGAGAAGCCCAGGTGGCTGCTGCACAAATGGAATCTATTGGCAGCCTATCCTGAAAAGCTACGGATGTAGCTAATGCCCTAGTTGAATGAGCTCTAGGTCTTGAGGGTAGTTTTTGATGTCTGATCTCATAGATGAAGGTAATTGTAGAGATGAGCCATCTAGAGAGGGATACTTTAGTAACAGGAAGGCCCAATTTCCCTTCCGCATACAACAGAAACAATTGATCAGATTTCCTGAATTGTTTAGTCCTGTCTAAGTAATATCTAAGTTGGCGATGAACATCCAAAAAATGTAGCTTTTGTTCCGACCTGTTTGAATAGTTAGGGAAAAAGACGGGGAGATCAATAATTTGGTTTAGGTTTACTTGAGAGGAAACTTTAGGTAAAAAGGATGGATTAGTACGGAGGGATACCCTATCTTTGTGAAACACTAAGCAAGGAGGACGACTGCACAGAGCATGGAGTTCAGATACCCTTCTCGCTGAAGTTATAGCTACCAGAAAAAGTGTCTTCCAAAAAAGCAACTTCAGAGAACATGAAGCCGCCGGTTCGAAGGGGGGAAGGATTAAGGATGCCAGAACCAAGTTCAAATCCCATTGAGGCGGGGGATCTTTGATTGGAGGTTTGAGAAGAAATACGCCCCTTAAAAAGGCTTTACAGAGTTTGTGAGCCATGATGCTAGACTCCGAGACGCCAACATGAAAATTAGATATGGCAACCAACTGAACTCTAATGGTAGATGTGGATGATCCTAAATGAAAGAGTTCTGCTAGAAAGTCTAGAATAGACTGGATAGGTGCAGTAAAGGGATCTATGTTTTTTGATGTTGCCCAAAAAGAGAAGCGTTTCCATTTGTTACTATAAATCTTCCGGGTAGAAGATTTATGAGAGGCTATCAAGATATCTCGGACTGAGCGAGATATTGAGGGAAGCCTGGCTAAGGTTGGAATCGGAGAAACCACGCTGTGAGGTTTAGAGAAAGCAGAGATTGGTGCAGCTGACCCGATTAGTGGGTTAACAGATCTGGAACTGGGTCCAGATGCCAAGGCTGCTCCAAAAGGTAACGATGAAGAAACGGAAACCATATCTGTCGAGGCCAGTAAGGGGCAATGAGGATCATTGTCACTCTCAAAGCGATGGCTTTCTGAATTAGTTGAGATATCAGTGGAAAGGGGGAAATGCATATAGAAGTCCCCGGGGCCAATCGTGGACTAGAGCGTCTCTGGTGGGATGGCCTGGTAACGGGAAGAGAGTGAAGACGTCGTGACACTTGCTGTTTTGGGGAGTAGCAAAAAGATCGCAGCAAGGCTGGCCCCATCTTAGGAATACTTCTTCTAGAACTGATTTCTTTAGAGACCACTCGTGGGGCATGAGAATTGCCCTGCTCAACTTGTCTGCAATAACGTTGGATTTCCTGAGAATGTGCGTTGCTATCAGAAAATGCTGAGAAGAGATCGCCCATTGCCAAAGTCTGAGTGCCTCTCGACATAAAGGGTATGAGCTGGTTCCGCCTTGTTTGTTGATGTACCACACTACGGACATGTTGTCCGTCTGAATTGCAATAGTCCCAGTGGGAAGAGAGTCGTGAAGGGCTTGCAACGCTAAAAGCACTGCTCTCATCTCTAAGATGTTTATGTGCAAGTGGCACTCGAAAGGTTGCCACGTGCCTTGGACTGTCCTGCCCTGATAATGCCCCCCCCACCCGATCAGGGAGGCGTCTGTTGTCAACGTGGCGACTGGGGGGGGGGAGTGAAGGGTCTTCCTCGGAGAACTTGAGGTGATGTGATCCACCAAGACAGTTGATTCTTGCATGATTGAGTTATCAATATGGTATGGGACATCAGGAGCTGTTGAAAGGACCATTGAGTAAACAGCATCCATTGGAGGATCCTCATGTGGAAGCGAGCTAAGGGGAGAAGGGGAATAGCTGCTTCCATGAGTCCTAACACCTTCAAAACTAGCCTGGCTTTGACTTTGTTGCATTGTAAGAGAAGGGAAACTTGTTTTCGAATGTCTGACACTCTCTGCTCTGTGAGTCTGGCTGAAAGATTGAGTGTGTCTAAGGTGGCGCCTATAAAGGTAATAGATTGACAAGGCGACAAGGCAGATTTTTCGAAATTTATTGAAATGCCTAGAGCTTGGCAAGATTGGATGGTGAAGTCCCTGGATAGAAGAAGTTGATGTCTGGTGGTGGCGGTAAGGAGCCAGTCATCTAAATATGGAAACACCTGGAATCCTTGATGTCTCAAATGAGCCGCGACCACTGCCATGCATTTGGTAAACACACGGGGGGGCTGTAGTGAGACCAAAGGGCAGGGCCCTGAACTGGTAGTGACTGGCTCCCAGCCTGAAGCGGAGATATCTCCTGGAGCGTCTGTTCATCTTGATGTGGTAGTACGCGTCCTGAAGATCTATCGAGCACATCCAATTGTCCTGACCCAAGAAGGGTAGAATGGACTGTAGCGTGACCATCCGGAATTTTGTTTTCCTGACATACTTGTTTAAGTAGCTGAGATCCAGTATGGGTCTCCAGTCCCCTGTTTTCTTTGGTACCAAAAAGAATTTGGAGTAGATTCCGGATCCTTGCTGGTCTGCTGGGACTGATTGGATAGCTCTTTTTGATAGCAGCTTTGAAATTTCTAATGCTGCTTGTTCCCTTAGACTGGGTGGAACGTCTGGAAGGGATCCTTTGGGTTGGGATGGGATGTGAATAAAGGGAATTTTGTAACCCTCGGATATGATCGACTGTACCCATTTGTCTTGGGTAAGGGAAAGCCAGGCTTTTGGGTACAGGGATAACCTTCCCCCGACTGCCTCCGAAGGTGGACAGCCGGGCAGCCCCTCAGAGATGCTGAAAGGGTTTATCAGAGAACGTTTCTCTGCTACCCTGGTTTTGCGGACCTCCTCTGCCTCTAGGGCGGCGTCTATTATTATTTATTCCCCCCTCTGCCTCTAGAGGTGAATCGACCTTGTGCGTCAGATGAGACTCCCTGGGATTGTTTACGGAACCACATCTTTCCTCCCCTCTGACCTTTGGGATAGGGTCTAGAAGGGGTAGAAAAACGGACTCCTACGGCAGAGAGAGTCTTATCTTCTACCTCACACCTGGTCAATGTATCCTTCACCTGTGGACCAAACAAGGATGATCCATCAAAGGGAGAATTGGTGAAGGACGCCTTGAAAGGGTCCGCAAAGTTGCACAGTCGCATCCAGGCGTGACATCGTAAGGCAACACCTGTGCCTGCGGCTCTACTCGCCCCATCTGCAGCATATGAGACAAGCCGCATGGAGGAGTTAATGATGGAATTCAGGGTTGCCAACTGGGAGTTCATTCTGTCTTGGAACCCCTCAGCTGTAGGATCCTTTATCACTTCACCCATATCCTTGAGTAAATCTCTCTGGAGACGAGTGAAGTGTTATAAGTAGTTCAGCGACCGCATTGAAAAGGTCGCTGATGAGAACATCTGCTTACCGTACCTGTCCATGTTCCTAGATTCCTTATTAGGAGGATGGACAGGAACCGAAGGATCGGCTAACTCTTTCTTAGTGGCCGCAGCCACCACCATGGCATCAACAGGGACACCTTTGGATAAAAAATCTTTATCTCTAGGGGCAGTAATAAATTTAGATGGCCTCCTCGGGGTGGGTTCCACTGAATCAGGAGCCGTCCAGGCCTTCCTTGCCACCACTTCCATAAGGGGGTCAAAGGGAGGGGACACCCAGGAGGTAGAAGGGCGAGAGCGAAATGCCTCAAGATACACTGACTCATCCTCCGTTGGGTTAAGGGCTGGCCAGTTCCCCCTCTGTTTCAGGATCTCAAGGATGTCAGCAAAAGAGACATCCTCAGAGGGGGATCGAGGGGAACCCTCAGATTCCCCTAAGTCAGTGTCAGAGGTGATAGACTCAGGGGAGTCAATGTGCTTCCTCTTGCACTGCCTCGTCCTAGGGGGATCTCCTACCAGGTCAGGAGAGGCCTCGAAAGAGGAGGAAATTCCCAATGGGGAAACTTGAGAAGTTGGCTCTCTGCGGTCTACAGCAAGGGGGTGGGTAGAAATCACCGCAGGCACTGTAGATGGAGGGGCTGACGGAGCCGACTGTGGGGCAAACCCTGGTTCTAGCACGCTCCGCATGACCTCGAAGGCACCCCTATCAGGCAAGGCCGGAGGTCCCTGCTCCGAAGAGACAAAGACCCCCCCGGCACCGACAGGGACGGCTCCGAAGCTGATGTCGGAGCCGAACTCACCAGCGCCGAAGCCCCGAGAGGGAGAGCGGGGTCGGACAAGGGTCCGATGCCACTCGCCCCCTCGGAGCCGACGAGGGAAGCTCGGCGCTGAGATCCCTCCAAGGAGGAGATCGGAGCAGACAACGGAGCCGAAAGGGAAGGTATCGGATCCGAGGCACCGACAGTCATGGCTCCGACAAGCCCTGGCTCCGAACTCAAAGGAGTCGGAGGAGGAATATATTGAGGAACGGAAATAGCCACTGACTGCTGAGTCGGACTATGCAGCATTTGGGCAGTGCCTCGGACTTGAGAAGTCTACTCACTACCCTTTGCAAATCGTGGTCAGATAGCCTGGAAGACCATGAGGAATGTGTTCTATGGCTCCGTTCAGAAAGAAGAGGGGATCCTGGCGCCGAGTGCACGGAGCCGATAGAGGGGGAATCTAGATCTCTTCCTAGAATGTTGCTCCGATAAGAGTATTGGAGCCAACGGAGTTTTATCAACCTCGGCTCCAGCTGGAGCCGAGGTAACAGTATGAGGCTTGGAAACATCGGCTCCGGCCGGAGCCGATGTCAAAGCAGACTTTACATTTCCAGAAGTCGACTCAGAAACTGGAGTCGACTGTTTGGAAGTTTTAGAAGGCTTCCTCGACACAGACTGAGTCGGGGGGCCTTCAGGCTTTAATAAGCCACACAAGATTAATTTATTCTTACGTTCCTGCAGGACTCTAGGGCTAAAACCATGGCAAACAGCACAAGAGTCCTGCAGGTGCAAAGGTCCCAGGCAATACACACAAGAAGTGTGACTATCTGTCAGAGAAATTTTCTGACAGCACGAGTCCTTGAAGCCTGAGACCTTAGATTCCTTAGATATAATAAAAGGTCCAAGAAAAACACACACACAGGCCTTAATTAAAAATAAAATACCAGTCACACAAGGGGACTAGAAGGGGTCTAAGGCCTAAAACTAAAGGGAAATAAAAGAAGGAATTAAGGGCAACAAAGTTGTTGAACCAGGAAAAAGGGTATTTAAAACTAAAGTTTTTAGTGAAAAAAAGAGTACTAGGGGTCTAAGATTGAAAATTTTAGAATTAAATCTTTGACTAACCTGCCAGAGCCGGTAGAAAAGCATCTCGTCAGCTAAGCGGCAAACGAGATCTGGGTAGTTACCGCCTAGCATTGTGGGATATAGGGGAGCCTCGAGCCGGTGGAATTAGCTCTCGAGCTTTAGTATTGGCCGAGTCGGAGCCGAGGATCGGCTCCGAACCCATCCAGCAAGAATGAAGGCAAGATAGACAACTTAACATTGTTCTCATAGTTTATGGTGCTTGAACTTTTGCCAGGTTATCACTTAATAGTAAGACGTTAGCCTTAAAGTAGTACCTGAATATTCCAGGGTTAGCTGCATTTCCAGGTTTTAATTTTACTTTAAAGGAGACCATGTTGTTGTCTAACCTTACCAGGGAAGAAATTACAATGGGGGTGTGCAGCACCCTCCTGAAATAGTGAGGACCAGATTCAGTACATTTGTACTCCTGGTTGGTGTACTGACAATCTGGTCCACAGAGTTTGTGTTACAAAATGCAGAAATCTTTGTGCCTGTACATATTGGTGTCATACGATTTCCCAGTGAACAGTGTGGTAATTAAAGTCACCCATGAATGTGGTATTAGGTTGGATGTTGAGTGTTTCCAATAAGTTTAAATACATGTTATAAGTTTCCTGGGTCTTAGAGGGGACCTATAACTTGCAAGGAAATTTTTTGCTGCTGGTGATTTGGATGTGGAGAAGCTCAAGTGCACTGTCCTGTTTGAACAGCACTGAGGTATATTTATTTCTGATGTAAATCAAAACACTTCCACCTTTAGTCTGTCTATGTAGCAGCTGGTCTAAATGTGTGGAAGTCATTATAGTCTTGCACTGCCAGTGTGTTCTCCGCTGCTTTAAAGCATGTCTCAGTGATTACACAGATCTCAGCATTCTCTAGGGCGAGAAGAGGTTGTAGGAAGTGGAGTTTTTTTGTTTAGTCTCCTAGCATTGAGCAGTAACACCTTTAGATTATCTTGGTTTTGATTTGCTACGTCATAAGTACTGTCAATTTGACATTGCCTAAAAAGGCACTATGCGAGAGGACAATATGTTAGCTAATATTCAAAAGCCTGGAGGTGCAAACCATCCCTGGCAAAGCAGTTAGTCTGTTGATCATCTCCTTCCACGCTGATAAATATTGTACACCCATAGAATGACACCAGAAACTTAGCCAATTATTAAAGTCAGTCATCTTCTGTTGGTATTGTGGCATCATCCCTGGAGAAGGTAAATTGCTCCTCAATGCTAGGCTCATAACAGCCTGCAACACATATTCTGAGAGCAACATGATGTCTCTCGTACATTTCAGGTCATTTACACTCTCACTGACTATATCCGAGACATACTACTACTCATGGTCCAATGACCTAAGTGCATGCATAATGTGATGGATCCTGGTCCCTGATAAAAAACTGATAGTGACTTTCTCCTTACTAAGCCTGATGAGAGGGACATCATTGTGTCTCACAATGGAGTCTCCAATGACCAGAATGTTGGATTGTGTGGTAGCTTCCTTTAATGGCTTGGAAGGAGCGGCTCCATGAGATGTGGCTGTTGTGTTGATGTGGGTGTTGTTTTAAAACAGTGCAACGGGGGATGCTGAGGGTATTTGTTATGTGTACTTTGTCTAGGTCTTTGGGGTTTGAGAAGGTTGCATTTAAGTGCCTGAGCATATGTCAGTCTATATATCTGCTTTGAACAGTGTATGATGGGTACAGAGTGGTACTACTGGGAACCCGACTGACATTAGGAGTGCTTTTATGTGAGAGTTTTGCTTTCATTGACACTGTGTAAATACATCTCTGACATACCATATCAGTTTTTTTGAGAATTAACTGGATGCAGCAAACATGAGGCAGTTTATACACTGTCTCAGGATGCCCACATCCACCAAGCTGGTAACGGAGATAGCAAGAAAGTTCATCTCCATGGCAACAGATCCTTCTTTATTGATTACACAGTTGGTGGGAGAATATAAAGTAATGCCAGGAGTACCTGGTTTGCAGCTGGGGGGAGTGCTTGTCACTGCAAACTAGTTGCCCTGTGTGCAACTAGATACTGGTGAAATTTCAAAGCTCATTGCACAAGATCTGTAGCAACTTCTTCAGCCTTCTCCAAGAATTTGTCAGTAGATGACATTTATGCAGCAGCAACATGGACTTCTTTGCATTCATTTGCTAAACATTACAAACTTGGGACATCATTTCCAGATCAAGAGCCTCTTTTGTGCCACCATCCTTTGGGGTAGTTTTATCAGGAGACTACCCGTGCTAATCTGCTGGAGACTCAGTCCAAGTATTAGTGTTGAGAGGAGATTAACGCAGGTAACAGAGTTATGTACTTAGTATAATGCTAGATCTGGTTGATCTTTGCCAAAAACTGTAATAGTCAGTGAAGCAACAGGTGCCAAACTTGCCTTTGGTGCTGGAAGGTCATAACGCTCATCATCATCTTCTTTCAGCTGTTCTGTTAGGGGGTCGCCACAGCGGATCATCTGTTTCCATTGTTTCCTGTCCTCTGCATCTTGCTCTGTCACAACAACCACCTGCATTGTCCTCTCTCACTACATCCATAAACCTTATCTTAGGCCTTCCTCTTTTCCTGTTACCTGGTAGCTTCATCCTTAGCATCTTTTTCCCAATATACTCAGCATTCCTCTTCAGCACATGTCCAAACCAATGTAATCTTGCCTCTCTGGCTTTGTCTCCAAACCTTCCAACCTCGGCTGACCCTCTAATATACTTATTCCTAATCCTGTCCACCCTCGTCACACCCAGTGCAAATCTTAACATCTTTAACTCTGCCACATCCAGCTCAAACTCCTGCCTTTTTGTCAATGCCATTGTCTCCAACCCATATAACACAGCTGGTCTCACTACCCTCTTGTAGACCTTTCCCTTTCACTTTTACTGGTACTCGTCTGTCACAAATCACTCCTCACACTCTTCTCCACCCACTCCATCCTGCCTGTACTATCTTCTTCACCTCTCTTCCACACTCACCATTACTCTGAACTACTGATCCCAAGTATTTAAACTCATCCACCTTCACCACCTCTACTCCTTGTATCCTCACCATTCCTCTATCCTCCCTCTCATTCACACACATATATTCTGTCTTAGTCCTGCTGACCTTCATTCCTCTTCTGTCTAAAGCATATCTCCATCTCTCCAGGGTCTCCTCCACCTGTTCCCTACTCTCACTACAGATCACAATGTCATCTGCAAACATCATAATCCATGGGGACTCCTGTCTGATCTCGTCTGTCAACCTGTCCATCACCGCTGCAATTAAGAAAGGGCTCAGAGCTGATCCTTGATGTAACCCCACCTCCACCTTAAACACATCCGTCACTCCCACCGCAGACATCACCGCTGTCACACTACCCTCATACATATCCTGTACTACTCTTACATACTTCTCTGACACTCCTCATACAATACCACAACTCCTCTCTAGGCACCCTGTCATATGCTTTCTCCAAGTCTACAAAAACACAACGCAACTCCTTCTGACCTTCTCTGTACTTCTCCATCAACACTCTCAGAGCAAACATCGCATCTGTAGTGCTTTTCGCTGGCATGAAACCATACTGCTGATCAATAATCATCATGATACAGCAGTGACTGGCTACCTCTAAGAAGCACAGGAATCTCCAGGACACCTTGGCTATTTTATGTGATGGTAAAGACACATCTAGTCTCCTTCCTGAAGACACAGAAGGATGGATGGACTGCACTGTGCCCATCTTGAACACTGTTTTTTGAATGTAGTGCTTCAAATTACAGAGATCCAGTAGAGGCTAGAGGTTCTTTGTCTCCTTCACTATCAAGAAAACCTTGAGAAAATCTTTTTTTTGGTCTGGTGGGCCACCTTAGATTGCATTTTTTGAAGTAGGTTGATGACCTTCTTTTGACAGGGTTGAACTTCAAGTAGAGGAAGTATGGCAGTGGAAGTACTTTTGAAAGAGAGATTTGAGTAGCTTCTGTATATTTCTTTGAAACACTTGTACTGCGTGATGGCCAGCTATGCTTCAGGATATAAAGAAATGCAAACCCGGATTGCCTCCAGAGGGGGACAGTCAGGAAGCCCTTTAGGGGTTCTGCTGCCTGTTCTAGGGAGAAGGACCATGGAATCCCTGTTATTTGCAGGCTATCACTAGCTTTGTTGTGACAGCTATTAGAGGATTCATCACTCTCACAAGAAGCTCTACTTCTATCTCTATGTTGCTTTTACTGGGACTGTTTGAAAGTTCTAAACCAAATATTATTGGCTGCCTTTTGATTCCTGGCAAAGGACCTTAGAGGGACTTGGAGTTTAACCTCAACAGCAGTGAATGTCTTGTCTACCAACTCACTCATTTGCAACATGTCTTTGACGTTTGGTTCAAACAAGGTGAAGTTGTCATAGTGGGCATGGAAAATGGCTGCCCTGAAGTGTTGTGCAAATTCGGCACTCTTTAGCCAGGCATATCACCTTATGGTGATGCCTGACCCAGCTGCCTTCACTGATCCATATGCAACATTATGCAATAACTGCACAGAAAGCAAAGCAATGGTACTCCTGATAAAGAAGTGGAGTCACAAATGGTTAAGTGATCTTTTTTTTATTTCCTGGATTAGCTCTGGCTGCTGCGTGTCCCTGGCTACGGCATCCTATTCCAATCACTCCACCCTGCTTGCCCTGAACTAGGGAATGAGAATCTTCCCTGCCTGAAGGCCAAAAACTAAACCCTATGCTAAGACTATTGGGCTCTACCTGAACTAAAGAATAGAGCCAATCCTCTCCCTAAGCCTCTATCCCACAAGGAACCAAGAAAGTATGTGTTATAACTATTGTAGTTAATACTATACTTAAATTATATAATGCCATGTAACTGAGGACTGCTCCCTAGCCAGGTCAGCCAGCAAACTCACTCTATTCTAATCCTTTCTCCTAAACCACACTACCCATGTGCAATCTAGGTCACTAACTCCTGTTACCCTCAACTACTCCTAGACCTGACAACACTCTTGGAAAGCTAATTGTTTTTTTCTAGCCTTTTCTACTAGATGGTATCCTTCTCCTAGTATTTGCCTTGTAAATCTATCTCACTGTTCTGACATATAATTTATTATACACATTGCTTATCCCTTTCTTTGTTATCCCAGTCCTGCTCACTCCTCTATTTTCACAACTACTCACTCTCCTCCATTCATATCTTCACCTTACCTCATCAGTCAGCACTTCACTTTTTGTTCCTGGGGTCCTCTTCCTTCACAGGCTCTATCCCGCTCCGTTCACCTTGCGGGCTCACTCCGCTCCCCTAACCTGCCCCCAATTCCCACCTGCCCCCAGTGCTCCTACATTTATTCACCCAAGCCACACCCCCTTCAATAACCACGAATCATAGCATCCCACCCCTTAAAGTGCCAGAACCACCACACCCAAGACTCACCTTGTAATCCAACTAACTTATCCTATCATTACTCTACACACAACCCTGCCACAATGTCATTCATATCTACCTCTCCACAACAGAAGATCCTACTTCTATCTTCCCTCATGCCTATTCTTATTATATTTTACCTACTTATATTTTATGAACATCTCCACCACATAAACCTTTGTTACCCAACAAAGCACACCTCCTCAACACCATTGTCTTATACTCAAAGCCATTCAAACACACCCAGCACAATAGTCTACCTACCAGCAAAATATCACAGACTGACTCACATCAGATACTATAGGCCAAAAGCTAAAAAATCTCTGTTCCTAACATGTAAACCTCTTCAACTTACACTTAGAAATCAACTCCAATCTTTAATAGATGGAGATATCCATCCCAATCCAGGCCCAAATTCTATCCAGTCTAGAGAGACCCATAACACAACCCCCACTACTACACAACTCCTTACCAGACCTCCCAACTCACTACTGATAGCCCATCTTAACATCAGGAGCATAAATAATAAGGTTGCCCAAATACATGCTCTCATGGATGTGCATTCATTTGATATCCTGTGTCTCACTGAAACTTGGCTCAAACCATCTATACAAAACAATGAATTTATTCCACCAGGGTATAGCATCTTAAGACAAGACCGAAAAGCAAAAAAGGGAGGTGGAGTAGCTATACTATATAAATCCGGATTACAGATGACCTCTATTGACTCTAAACCCCCTCTAACTAGTAATGAAGAAATACTTATCTCCAAAGTTCAACTTAATAACTGTAAATCCATATACATTATTGCTGTCTACCTTCCCCCAGGGAATAACTCCAATATCCTAGAAAATATCCTAAATTGGCTTTCAACCAATTATCCCCAAAAAAACAATAGTACTCGGTGACTTTAATATCAACTGGAAAAGCTGTACTTCTGACAGCCCTCTACCCATCTTAACCTACATGGGTTTACTCAAACTATTAGCTCCCCACAAGGACCAATAAACACAATAACAATGAAAGCACCCTAGATTGGATTCTGATAAATAGACATCACCAAAGTTACAAAGTAGGGACTTCTCCCTGAGGATATAAGCGACCATGCACTCACCTTCATAATCAGATATAAGAGTGACATCCCAAGTCCAATTACCTATAGAACAATAAGGAGTAATACAAATTTTAACCCTGATATCTTCCAAAATGAACTTAAAGCATGCAACTAGTCACCACTCAAAAACCTAATTCTAGAGGAAGCAGTAATCTACTTTAATACTAAATTCTTAAGTATTCTTGACCTCCATGCTCCAAAAAGGACCATTAGAACCAGGAACAAACCTGCCCCCTGGCTCTCAAAAGAGACAAAACAAAAAATGCTCCTCAGAAATAAAGTCTGGACCAAATGGCGTACTACTAAAAACCCAGAGGATCACATAAAGTTCAGACACCTAAGAAATGATACAAAAAAAGCCATTCTGTCAGACAAAAGAAACTATTACATTCAACTCCAACATAGCCAGCAAAACAAACCACAAACATTTTGGGCAGGGATAAACTCACTCTTACACCCAGGCCGTTCTGTCACTCCCTCCCCTGGAGGTACTGACCATGACAATCCAAAGCAAATCGCAAGTACCTTTAATACATTCTTCACTGAGACCATTCAGTCTCTTGCCAATCAATTAACTCCTGACAGCTCATCTCTGACGCCCTCTAATACTACATTACCTCCCCCCCATTTCATCTCAAACCTGTCCCTACATCCTTTATCCGTACCCTTTTACTAAAACTCAAACCTACCACCACTGCAGCAGATCTCCTTCCTGCAGAATATCTGCAAAAAGCTGCAAATGCCATAGCCTACCCCATCTCCATTCTGATTAACAGAACAATCTCTGAGGGTACTATTCCTTCTATTTGGAAGATCGCACATATTATCCCCCTTCATAAAGGTGGAAACTCTAGGGAATTATCCAACTACAAACCTATTGCTATACTATCTCCACTGGCAAAAATCATGGAGAAATGCATTCATAAGCAACTGTTAAAACACCTAATAAATAACAACTTATTAGCTAACTGCCAATATAGCTTCAGGCCATTTCACAGTACTACTACTGCCCTTTTATCCTTCTCTGACTGTATAAACAAAAATCGCGATAACAACACTCTATCCTCAGCCCTCTTTATTGATCTCTCTACAGGCTTCGATATGGTCAAGCACCAACTTCTCATAAACATACTCAAAAACCTATCTCTTGATGCACTGGCTATACAATGGTTTCAATCCTACTTAAACAATAGGCAACAAGCAGTTCTGTGGGAGAATAACTTATCTCCCCATTGCACTCGGTGTCCCCCAAGGTTCTATACTTGGACCTCTTCTATTTTCTATTTTCAACAATGACCTGCATACTGTAATCCCTCAAGCTTCCATAATACAATATGCTGATGACTCCACATTAATATGCTCAGCCCCATCTCCATCAGACCTTCAGTCTCTCACCCAAAAAGTGTTTAACATAGTTGAGGAATGGTTACTACACCAGTGCCTCATTCTGAACCCCAAAAAAACCAAACTCCTACTTTTTACTCCCACCAATAGGGCCACACCACTACACTTTACTGTCACATCGAACAATGGAACCATCATATCCCCCAACTCTACCACAAAACTCCTAGGAGTAAATTGACAATAACCTTAACTTTGATAGTCACATTAACAATACCATAAAAACAGTCAACAAAAAATAGGCTCCCTCTATAGAATCAAATCCTTTCTTACCCCACTAGCAAGATCTACTATTGCCCAGACCCACTTAATCTCTACCCTCCTCTATGCCTCCCCTATATATACTAACCTCTCAAAAAACAACATGAACAAACTGGCTGTCTCCTATAACAATATTGCTAGATTTTCAACAGGCTCTATATTCAGAACCCATCACTGTATTAATTATGACCAACTAGGCTGGCTAGTTACCAAATCTACTTCTATTTAAACTATTAACATTTGCCTACAAAATTCTGTATCAGCCTAATAACACACCTATTCTTACCAACCTTATCACCCCCTACATCAACCTTAAGACCCTACGCTCATCTAATAAAATACTAGTACAAATAGGCAAAACCTACAATAAGGCTGGGGACTCTCTGTTCTCTAATACCATGGGTAAAACCTGGAACTCTCTCCCCAGTGACCTGACCTCCCTTTCTTCACTAACTCAATTTAAAATCAGGCTTAAAACCTACCTGAAATCCCATTGGTTATGCACCTGTATGAACCCAGACTAACCTCTCGTCAGTTTTTGTTTTTCACAAAGATACCTGTCTTATTACTGTATATACTAACTGTCTAATGAAAACCATAAATATAACAGGCCTTAAAATTGATTAGATTCTCTATCTATATCCAAAAATGTCTTTCAGGCTACCTACTATGTTAACAAAAGATACTTATCATAAGATTCTGCAATCAAATGTGTTTTGAAGTGAACATATTTCCTTATATTCTACTCTACTCACACCTATATGATCTTTCATGTCTCAAATAGCTTAATTCTGTATTGTACTTGCACCTGTGAAATTTTGTTTTGTTTTTATATATAATATTGTACTTTACTTTCGAGGAGCTTTTCTCCCCGGGCCTCTGCTGAAAATGGACATGTAATCCAGCTGGACTAGCCCGGTCAACAAATGTAAAATAAATAAATAAATAAATAAGTGTGTCTCCAGGTGGCAGTTTTTTCAAAGTTTCTATTCTTTTGTCAACAAGATCTCTGTGAAATCTAAATATATGTGACATCTGATAGCTCTAACAGAAAAAGTACTTGAAGCGTACAAATGCTCTCCTATGCAATCCATCCATAAACTTGAACTCCACATCAGGGAGTGAGGGGAGAATGAATTAGTTGTGAGTCCTCTGGAGCCTTTTTGTTTTCTGGCAAAATTAGCAAGACAGTCCACAAGGGGTTCCTTGTTCCAGTGACCCCTGTCTTTAGGAGGCCTAGGAACTTTATCTAGCTCCCGGGTACTGGTTCTACCACGTCTGGCTCTTTCTGGTCCATTAACAGACTAGGTCCACCATTCTATGGGGATGCAGTACCATCCAAGATACCAGACGGGCAGACTGGAATGCCTCCTGAAGGATCTTTTCCTAATGTGTGGTAGGGTCTTTGGACCCCACTGCTGCATAACCTCTATGATTCTTCTGGAGGGAACTTAGGGGAAGCCTCCCCCTTGTCAAGATCCACGTCTAGGGAAGTGGACCCTGAAGGAGAATCTAAATGATTCCTCTTACATGTCCTTGGAAAAACTGGAGGGGAACTCTCTGAGAGGTCTGGAAAGGATTGTTCCCAAGGCCTTCTTAGTTTCAACAGACCTTCTAATCCCTGGTCCTGCTAGGCAAAAAATAAACAGCTCAAAGAACATACGGTTGTGTAAGTTGACCTTATTATAACAGTAGATGTTCTAATGACCACTGTGGCACTAGCCTTAGTTATATGGGTTACATCTGGCCAAGGATATAACAGCCATCCAGCTTCCAAAGCTTCAGGGCACCTTTATGCAAGCAAACTGTCAGGCAGCTCAAGCTGAGCTGATTAAAGACAACAGACAGAGAGGGGGGGAGGCTGAGCCATGAAAGGACAGTGCTAGGAACAAAAATATGTCCACAGTCTGGCATAAAAAGCACACCAAAAAAACAAGGGAGAGGGAGGGAGGGAGTGGCTACAAAAATACATTCTCTAAAGCAGGAAATACAGGAGGGATAGGTGCAGCTTGAAGCATTTTTAAGTGTAACAAATCATAATACATTTTCTGTGCCACAGAAATCTCATTCTGATCCCACTGAAACACATTTTCATTATTAAATAAAATCTCTGAAAAAAAAATTATTCAGCTGGAAAATCAAAAACTACACTTTTCTCGGACTCTCCTGCACTGACTGCTCTTCTGACTAAAAAATGCTGTCGGAATGAGAAGAAACTCTCCTTTTCTTGCCTAAAGACTTTGAAGGCACAGAAGAAGAACTAATCAAGTCCTTGACAAATCCCAGTAAATCTGTCCTTTTCTGGATGTATTTCTCACTGAACACACACTCCAATAAAGCCTGACCCTTAGGCACACTGGACCCTGCATCCTCACCCCCCTCCCCCTTCCTGTCCAAGTGAAGATCCTTCACCTGTCCCTTCCCCAGACTGACAGTAGCAGCTCACCCTTGAATGCCAAGGACATCCATATAGCTACAGAGGACTTAGCTATCAATGCCCTCCGCAAGTCTTAGGTGGCTGGGAAGGCTTCACTAAGAGGACTGGGGAAAAAAGATGACTGGTCTGAGAAACAACCCATGGCCACAGCAGAGTCAGCCATCATTAACTGAGGCAAGCTAGAAGCCGGACTGACCCTTGAAGACTGAATAATAAATGTTCTCTTTTTATGTGCCAGGGAAGGTACAGTAGCAGGCACCAACTACTGCTCCATCTGTGAGCCGGGATGAGGTCTAAAATGCAAGCTGCAGAACCTTAAAGTGAACAGCAAAGAACAAGTGGTACTATACTAAGTACACTACTGAAAATCTCCCCCACAACATTCTGTCCAAAACACATTAAGTTTCAGTAAATGAAAAGGTTTTTAGTCAAAAATTAAACTTTTTCTTACAGAATATTTACATAAAAACCAACATGACAAATGCAGTCAAAGTAACATGACAATGCTGTTTCTAGGCACAGATAAAATATTCTGACACAAAAAAAAACACATTTTCCACGTAAATTTCAATAAAAATCAGGCGGCTTTCCTCAATGGGAACTTATCTGCCAATCCTTTGAAGGGTGACTACCCACGGTAGAATCAAGGGGGCCCACAGAGGAAGCGTACGCTTTGGCGAAAAAAAGCTCTTAAGTGTTTTGGCTCTCCGACTGCCTTTTATATATAGTGCCATTTGCAGAGCTTGTAGATGGAGCACCTGGAAGGGAACTCAAAGCTCTGGGACGCTGGCTGGTGTGTGTGTGTGTGTGTGTGTGTGTGTGTGTGGGAGGTGGGGTGGGGGATGTCAAAAAAAAAAAACATAGTCTAGACTACTGCAATGGTGATCCATGTATTAAACATCTATCTGTGCTTACACCCTGGATAAGACAGTTATATGACGTATATTAAAAATACAGCTCTGCTTTTTTGCAGCTATAAGAAATCTGACTTAACTCCTAGAACTGGTTCAAAGGAAGTGTTCCAAGTAGATACCAGCTGTTAGAAATGTTCATAGGCTACAATACCCTAACTTACATAGCTTAAGTCATTAGTATATTACAGGAAGGCTCTGTGTACCGTGAAAAACTTTACACAATGGATTACTCATAGGATCATAGGAAGGCCCTTACAACCCTAGCCAAAATTTACCCCATGTTCCACAAAAGGGGGAGTCTCTGGGACACAAATCTGTCCCACCAACAAGTCCTGTTGATGTCCCAGATCAGGATGAGGTTGCGCGTGCGGGTTACTTGAGTGGAGCTTGACTTGCAGATATGCAGTAGTTCCCATCAAGGCGGGGTCTGAGATTGCTTTGTATGCCAGACAGAGGTCACCTCTGAGGAGTCTGTAGGAGACTGAGTAGAGGGACTGGACTTTTAGCCTATCTGTGTAGGGTAGACGTTTGAGGCCTTGGATTCTCTTGATGAGGAACCTCCCTGATATCTCCAGCTGCTGCATGTGTTTTGTACTCAATAATGGGTCTTATAAGGGAAGAATACAGGGATGTTATAACCACCTTGTCCCTAGATGAGATATCCTTACTAATGAGATGGGCCGTGTAGAAAGCTTCCCTTATAATGGGGCCAATATGGTGGTCAAAAGTCAGTTTGCTATCAACCTGGGTGCCCAAGTCCATTATAACTGACTGCATGCTTAGGACCTTATTATTAATGTGATAATTTGACACTGTATAACATTGTACTGCTACTTAATCTTCTTCTTCTTTCGGCTTTTCAGCGGATCACCTTGTCCGCACATTGAATGGCAGTGGAGTTTTACGGTGTCGAGTGCCCCCGCCCGCAACCTTCCACAGAAGGCACACTCACACGCACACCTAGGGCCAATTTAGAGTGTCCAATCCACCTGCAGCATGTCTTTGGGATGTGGGAGGAAACCGGAGCACCCGGAGGAAACCCACGCGACCACAGGGAGGACATGCAGACTCCGCACAGAAGGCACCCCAGCTGAGGATCGAACCGGAGAACCTCTTGCTGTGAGGCAGCAATGCTAATCACTGCACCACCGTGGCCGCCCATTGTACTGCTACTTAATGCCTTGTAATAATCCTGTAACATTGCTGTTTAATGCTAATTTATAGTGAAATTGTATAATATGTTGGGGCTTTTCTCCCCGGGCCTCCTCTGAAAAAGGGCTCTTTAGCTCAGTCGGACAATCCCGGTCAACAAACGTAAAATAAATAAATAAAATAAATAATCTGTGGGAATGTCACTCTCCCCAAAGGGGATGATGATGCATTTTGGCATTCAGTTTGAGGCCATGTTTCTGTCACCAGTCATTTGCTTGGGTGAGACTCTCTTGGAGGATGTCCACATCACTAGAGGAATTAGTGACAGCACCCAGCTTGCAGTCATCTGCAAGCTTGGTCAGCCATAGCCCACTGGTTTTGGCCTGCACCTCAGAAAAGTATATCCCAAACAGCAGAGGCTCCAAGTCCGATCCCTGGGGTACACTGCTAGTTATTGATCTACTGCTTGAGGTGGCTTCCCCTATTTTGACTAGGTGGATTCTATCAGTGAGCCAGATTGATGCCTAGTTGAGAGAACTTATCTATTATACCTGAGTGGGGTATAGTATCGAGGGCTTTGGCCAGATCAAGGTAGGCGGGTTTGCACAGTCTTTTCCTCATCCATGGTTTTGGTGACTGTCTCAAAGTCATTGACCAAATTTAACAGGCATGACCTACCCTTGACGAAACCAAACTGTGTAGGATCAAGCGAATGGAGGTTGCCAGTGTCCTTGTTAATGAGGTCCATGATAATCCGCTTCATGGCCTTGCAGATCAGGCTAGTTAGGCTGATGGGTCTATAATTTCCTGGATTGATGGACACTCCACCTCTGTGCAAAGGGATGACAGTGGCTGTCTTCCACTTAGATGGGACAAAGCTGGTTCTCAGGTTTTGGTTGAATAGAGTGCCTAATGCTGCAAGTTCCTGCCTGAGTTCATGTAGGAAGCAGGTTGGGATGTTATCGGGTCCCATGGAGGCTGTATTTTTTTCCTTTGAGACGGCAGTGATGACTTGCTCCCTAGAGATAAGGGGAGGGGGACAGGTGCTGGGGATGTCCTGATTTACTTACGGGAGGACAGAGGGGTGAAGTTTTCACTGAACCTGTCTGCCAGCAGGTTGGCTATATCAACTGCATTTGTGCATGTGGTGTCCTTGACCACCATTTCTGAGCAGATCCGGGTGCTTCCTTTGAGATTGTGGACATATGTGAAAAAGGCCTTATGACTGTCTTTAGTAGATGTGGCCAGTTTGCACTTGGAAGTTTGTTTTGGAAGATTTTTCTAGTGCTCTTATTTGTTTGTTCAGTCTAAGGCGAATTTGCTTCCAATTAGGCACTTGCTCATACTTGGTCCTGAACAGCAATTTTTTCCTTTTATTATAAAGTTTATTTATTGCAGATGTCCACCAGACAGGTTTACTCTTCCTTGAGGAGGAGGATTTCATCTGGTCAGGTATTCCTGATACCATGCAGCTATATAAATGCTTGCACAGTACTTTGGTGCAGGTTTGGACATATGTGCCAGTTCCTATGGAGGGGGAGGGGGCTGTGAAGCTGATTATACCTTCCCTCAGGAGGTTGTAACCACATCAGTGTGACTTTAAAGTTGGAATGCTAGTACAGTTCCAAAATTAGTACACAAACAGAGTCTCAGTATGCCATTCTGGCATACAAAACAAACTTGTGAAAATATTTATATCATATTTTTTTTTTGTCCTTATGGAATTGCCTGCCCTTAATTTTGGAAATCTCCTTCAATAATTTAATTTATCAGTAAATTAGATTCTGGGTAAGCACTGGAGCCTATGACTATAGGAAGCTGGGGTCTACATTCACAGACGGCCCATGGGCCTGAATTCAGAGCCTCTCAGCTTTAGATTGCATTCTTATGCTCTCATATTTATTTCCTAAAACAGTGTACCAACCTGGACTCTATGGATTCTCTTAAACTACTAAATGCTTCTGTCTAATCCCTGCAGTCCACCTTTTTATGCAATTTTTCATCACATTCCCCTGTCCTGCATGCATCTTATCTATGTCTTGGTGAAAATGATGCATCCTGAGTCAGAGTCAAGTCTGCAGAGTAGAGATTTTGATCTTGACTAGGCTGAAGATTACCTAGATTCACTTCATGGCCAGGGGTACTGGAAAAGCCAAAAAGGGAGATAGGGCAGGTGGTTATCCTGGGAAAGGGTGGTTTTCCACCAAAACAGTTCCACCTGATGAAAGGCTCAGACTTGAAGAAATTGCAAGTAATGACTCTGAGAGAAGCACAGGTTCACCAGGAAATACACATCTCACCGAGTCCGCCATGCAAGCACTGCATTGTGTTTTCTAGCCAAAGGGGTTGTAACTGGTTTAAAGGGCATACAAAAAACATTTCCTAATCCCCAATGGATGATGGCTGCAATCTACCTCCTGGTGAACTAAGCTTCTAGGGGGCACAAGGACTGAACTGGTCAGTAAGAGATAGGGGGTTAACGGTCACAAGCCCAGGGAAAGAAGGCAATCTTTCAGAACTCGGGGGAGGGGGTTACTGTCCATCTATTTAGGTAATAATATTCAAGTTACTATGTTTTAGTTTAGTTAATAGCTGATAAACAGTTAAATGGACTTCTCTACCAGGACCTGTTTAGCCGTGGTCCGTGTTAGGAGTACCAAACTCAAAGAAAGGATAACAAATGTCAGAATACATACAATAAACATGTTTTAAAAATTAATGGTGAGCAAATACTAAAGTAGGGTGATGCAAACGCAATGATCAACAAAAAATGTTTATTGTAAAACATAAATATGGATCCCATTTGAAATCCCAAAGCACAAAAGATAGGCTCACAAAAATTCCAAGCTTAAATAAAGCATCGCACAAAATGGCACACATTAAAATCATGAAATAAATTTACATATTCTGAGTGTTACAGCATATGGTAGAACAGGTCATTTTCAAAATGTAAGCAATACAATAATGCATAGAAGAAAACCCTCTGCACCCCCAGACAATATTTTAACTTTTGGGAAGAAGGAATATTCTGTTTAGCTGCCAAAACGGAGTATTCACTATTCCCCAAAGATGTGCAATGCCACAGTTGGAATATAAGAGATGGTGTAACAGGTCATTCTTAAGGTAAACATGGAAATGACTGAAACAATGATGCTTGATAATTATTAGTTATATACTTATCATAACTTGGCATCTGTGTTGTCTTTTTTCATTCCTCCTCACGTATGGTTACAGATCCAACACTTGGATCTGACTCGGATGCATTTCTTCAGAAGATTAGGATCCAAGTCTCGGGCTCCTCCCACTTCCCACAATGCCCTGCACTGCAACCAACCTCTTCAGATCAAGTTTGTTGCCCATAAGAGAAAAGAGAGCAGGGAAGAAGGAAAGAAATGATTGTGGATTCATAACCAGAGGCTCAAACCATCAAAAGCCATTCCTGAGAAGTTCTCTGTAGGTCTTCTAGAGCACAAGGAAGGGGGATGGCAGGGTGGAAAGGTGAGGAAGAATGAAAAAAGACAACACAGATATCAAGTTATGGTAAGTACATAACTAATAAATCTGATGTGGCCTCTTTCACACCTCCTCATTTACGGGTAGAGTCCCCAGCTATACAACTCCTGGGTGGTCTCAAGGAAGGATATGCCAGAGCACTGCGAACTGGATGAAGTCCTGCTCTGGGAAATGAGATCTAATTTGTAATGCAAGACAAATGTCTAAGCCTTCGACCAAGTGGCTGCAGCACAGATATCATCTAAAGAGATGCTGGGAGAAAAGGCGGATGAGGTGGACATATACCTAGTCGAGTGGACCTTAGGACGAGATAGCTGTAATCCATTCTTTGTATAAATCAAAGTAATACAATCTGTAATCCACTTAGTAAGGGTTACCTTTGAAACAGCTTGACCTAAGAAGGCTAGGAAAGAAGGACACAAAATTGTCCTGATTTTCAAAAGGGCAGGTAAAAACGTAACTGCCTGTGAGCATCAAGCAGACGCAACAAAACGTTCTCCCTCATTAGAGAAATTTGGGAAGAAAACTGGTAAATAGTCTAGTTGAGATTGGGTTTGGTAGTTACCTTGGGCATAAAAGAAGGATTTGTATGAAGGGACACTCTATCCTTGTGGAAAATAATGTTTGCAGGTTTAGATGACAAGGCCTGAATTTTAGAAAATCTCTTTGCTGAGGTGACGGTAACAAAGACAGTCTTCCATGAAAGAAACTAAGTCACAATCACATGCTGGTTCAAATGGATTTTGAGTTGAGCTTTGCAATACCAGAGCGAGATCCCATGGCAGGGAAGGCTCCTTTATCGGAGGCCTGAGGAGAAAGATCCCTTTCAAGAAGGCCTTGCACAGTTTGGAAGTTGAGAGGGAATTGAAAACATTGCCAGAATGAAAGTTAGAGATGGCTGCCAATTGAAATTTGATGGTAGAGAAGCTGGCTCCTTCTCTGCAAAGAGATCCAAGGAAGAGAAGGATATCTAAAATTGGTGCTGAAAAAGGGTCAATCTTCTCAGAAAACAAATCTCTTCCTTTTATTCCCATAAACTTTATTGCAAGCTGTTTCTTGAGAGGCTAAATATCATAGATGGGGGAAGCAGGCTTGGACTTTTGAACAATCACTGGAAGTGGAGAAACCAAGTGGTTAATTTGAGGGACATCAGTCTGGGGTGAAAACTCTCTATCGGGTGACAAAGGAGGTTCTGTTTGGGTTCCAGAATCCATGGAAGATACTTCAGGTGAGACCAGAGAAAAGGGAACAAAATCTGACGAGGCCAGTAAGGGGAAATGAGGGTTACTGTGGACTTCAGACACTGCTTTCTGGAGAAACTTTGGGATCAAAGGTAGTGGGGGATAAGCATAAAGGAAACCAGGGGGGGCAATCTTGAACCAGAGTGTCCCCTCAGGGACTCCCCCAGAGGGGGATGAGAGTAAAATAATTGCTGCACTAGTTGTTCTGGGGGGATGCAAATAGGTCGCAGCAAGGCTGACTGCAGTGGCTGAAGCTAAAATCCGCTGATTGATTGAAGGAACACTTGTAAGGGGTCAGAATGGACCTCTAAGCTTCTCTGCCAGGACGCTGGATTTCCCTGGTATGTGATATGAAATCAGAAAATGGTTCGAAGACATCGCCAATTCCCAAACCCTCATGGCCTCTCTGCACAGCGGATAAGACGGGTTCCTACTAGTTTGCTGATGTACCACACTGCCAACATGTTGTCTGTGCGAATCGCAATCGTTCCTAGAGGAAGAACATCCTGAAAGGCTTGCAACATGAGGAGGACTGCTCTCATCTCCAGAACACTGATATGCAATATGGTCTCAGTGTGTGACCATGTGTCTTGGCATCTTTCCATTGTAATGTTCCCCCCACCCCAACTGGGAAGTGTCCGTGGTCATCCTGGCTGGGGGGGGGGGGGGGGGCTGCCTAACATCAGGTTGTCTGACAGCAACCACCATTGGAGATGCCTTCAGCAAACCGAAGTCATCTTGACAGGGACACAGAGAGGCTTGTAGAGTACAAACCATTGAGCAGCCAGGGTCCATTGAAGGACTCGCATAAAATACCTTGCAAGACAAACTAATGGGATGGCAGCCGCCACAGATCCTAGAGCCTGAAGTATTAGCCTTGCTAGTGGAGAAGCTAGACTCCAGATGGTGTGGACATGATCTCTTAGTGTTTGAACGTGATGAGGGGGAGCTGCAAACTGGTTCACTGTGTCCAAGGTAGCTCCAATGAATTCTAAAGTCTGCATTTGAGATAGGTTCAACTTTGCCAGACGTCTAGTGATCCCCAGATGATTGGCACGGTCGAAGAAATAATCTCGGACCTGTAGTAGTTTATACCTGGTTGGGGCAGTAAAGAGCCAGTCATCCAAGTAAGGAAACACCTGGAATCCTTGCAGTCTCAGGTGAGCTGTGACTACTGCCATGCATCTGGTAAACACCATGAGGGCTGTGGACAGACCAAAGGACAGAGCCCTGAACTGAAAATGACTGAATCCCAGCAGGAAGCGCAGATGACTCCTGGAGTGTCTGTCTAGTTTGATGCGATAATACACATCCTTTTAAATCCACTGAGCATATCCAATCATCCTTCTGCAGCAGCAGTAGAATGGACTGAAACGTCACCATTCAGAACTTTGCCTTCTTTATGCGCAAATTACTTTGCTTAGATCCAAAATGGAGAGCAGGTCCCTGCTTTTCTTTGGCACTAAAGAGAAGCAACAGTAAGTTCTAAATCCTCTCTGTCCCGTGGGGACCTCTTCGATTACTTTTTTTTTGTAGTAGATTTAGAATTTCTGCTACTGGGAACTCCCTCTGACTGGATGGGATGTCAGGGATCCTCTTTTGCCTCTTGGAGGAGGAAAGAGAAAGGGAATAACATAGTCTCTGGATATAATCTTTAGCACCCACTTGTTTTGAGTTATACTGACTGGTCCAGGTGGTACAGTGCAGAGAAAAATGATCTATGACTGCCTCCAGAGATATCAGAGAAGGGTTCCCAGAAGCTTTGATTCTCTAGACCATCTCTGTCCCTGAGGTGGCATTTCCCACTGAAACTTCCTCCTCTGCCCCTAGAGGAAGAATCGCTGTGTTGATCATGGGAAGATTCCCTGGGATTTATGGAACCAGGTTTTCTTTCCTCTGCACTGGTTTCTAGAAAAGGTGTGCTGTGGAGTGGAGAACTTGACCCCGACAGCAGATAAGGTCTTCCCTTCTTGCTTGCTGTGAGTTAGGGTCTCTTTGACCGATGGACTGACGAGCAAGGATCTATCGAAGGGGTCGTTAACAAAGGACACCTTAAAGGTCTCTGTGAAATCACAAAGCCTCATCCAGGCATGTCTCCGAATAGCAATGCCTGAGATGACTACCCGTGAGGCACCTTCTGTGGAATGGGAAATCAGCCTCATGGAAGAACTGGACAAAGAAAGTATAGCCAGTCAGAGAGAGACCTTTTTGAAGTCCTCCGGTGACATGGTTTCTGCCAGAAAGTCTGATGGCTCTTTCATCAGATCCCTCTGTAGG
>NC_056746.1:748133991-748146491 GCF_019279795.1 Protopterus annectens | reverse complement strand
ATGAGCTGCATGTAAAACTGTGTTCACTTGCTTATTATTTTTTTAATCACTATTATTATTTTTTATATGTTTGATTGAAAATGTTTCCTCCAACACCATTAACATAGCAAGTATGAAACATTAGGCGGAGGGAACTATTTTACATCAAAAATATATTACAAAAATAAAATAGTGCTTAAAAAAATACATAAGTAAAACACAACAATTTTACAGATAGCACATTGTCTAAGAGCAATAATGTCCTCCAGGGCGTTGGGACTCAAGACCCCTGAGTGGGCATTAATTACACATTAACAGACACCCAGTCAGGCATTATTGCTTGCACAATCATTCTGAACAGGTCACATTTCTGACCACTACATTTTTCTAGTAAGGAATAACAATAGTACTTTTTCAAGGTGCTTTAAATGGTTTGTTCCAAGTCTATAAAACACATTACTAGATTAAAAAATGGGACAGATCAGTGAGATACAATACGGTACAGTGATCTCACCTGGGTGGCTAAACATGCCTTTTAGAATTACATGAGCTTCAGAACAGGCTTCTCTAACTTTGGTAAATAGACACTGCATAAAGTTTAAATTGTTCTCTACCACTGTCCCAAGTTATTTAATGACAACTTCATTTTTTAATGATTTGCCCACTTATTTTGCAATCATAAATTATGTCCTTTCTGTCAAATTTCACAATACTTCATTTACTGACAATAAAGGTGAACTCATTACTACTGTATCAGTTATATATTTTGTAGACCATCTTGTAGAATGTCGGTATCTTTTATTGCAGTGATTACACTACCTAATACTTGGTTATCCATAACCCATTTCCCACTATTATGTCTAAGAAGAACAACCCAAATCACAACTGCCCTAGCACACAGCCCTCCTTGTGAGACTAGTAACCGTCATCTGAACAGAAAATAACTGCCACTAGGACTGCTTGTGCTCTGTTGCTTAATCAGTACTATACACTTTGAATTATGTGCTACTTAACATTCAATAATTTTAATTTTAAAATTATTCTCATGTGAGGAATAGTGTAGAATTCTTTACTAAGGTTAGGCTAAGCGGTATCAAGTGCTGCTGTTTTTATACATTTCATATACTCCAAAGCTATTGAGTCTTATGACTATTTATACCTTGTCGGTACCCTCCCTTGGGTTGTACCTCCTTCCTTCCAGAGGGCCATAAAAGTGAATCCCAGAGTAATTTTAGGACTACCTATCCTGTCATCTAGATCATGTCTGAAGGAAGAATGCAAGTTGCACTGCTTAACATGAAGGGTAAGTTTATTCCAGAGGTTAGGGAGGCATTAGCAAAAAGAAAGCACTACATCCACCTACAATCCCCTTGAATACCTATTACCCTTATAGGTCCTTTCTGACTCAGTTACACAGCAATCCCTTACACTATTCTAGCATGTCGAAGGGTCAATTACTGGTGTCCTCTCCAGTTCAGCTGGTGAATCTGGGAATCTTGAGGCAATGTTACAACTGCCTCATGTACACAGACAACTCTCTCCTCCTCCCAAAAATACAAATATATGTGAGAAATGAGACTATATAGCCAAACTGGAGGCTGAGCTCTCTCGACTCAGTACTGGCAAAACCAATCAGGAGGAGAAGGTAACCACACTCACCACAAACCCAGTCTCACATAGACCTATCACAACTGCAAACCAAACACATAAACACACAAAAACATACTCGGAGGCTCTAATTAAAAATCTACCAAAGCAACAGAGGCCTCCAAAGCAGACATCCAAGCAATCACTACCTCAAAACACAGCACATGCAACACATAGTTCACAAAGTCAGTGTGCCAAACAGTCACAGCCCTTAAGGCCAAACAACATGCCTGATACACTTGTAATAGGTGACTCCATAGTCAGACACACTGACGTCCCGCTCACCAGACTGAACAAAGAAAAGGTTACAGTAAGCTGCCTATCGGGCGCTAGAATCCGCCACATAACACAAGCACTCAGGTCACTCCAAAGCAAGTACAAATATGACTCAGTCATTGTCCATGCCGATGTGAATGACCTGAGACGTACCTCCCTGGACTACATGAAAAGAGACATAGAGGAGCTCTCTGATTATGTAGCCGAGGCCGGTATGACCCTGACCCTGAGCAGCATCTTACCCTCACCGAGAATGATGCCACAGTACAAAGACAAAATGATCAGCTTTAACAATTGGCTTAATTACTGGTGTCATTCTAAGGGGATCCAATGTCTGTCTGCTTGGGATGACATGCTTGACAAGCCACACTGCTTTGCAAGGGACGGCTTGCACCTGTCACCCCTGGGCTTCCGGATACTGGCCATGGCTCTTGCCACCCCCATAGTGCCTTTTTTAGGCAAGGCTCAAAAGACAAACCCACCTCCCTAGAAAACACAAGTGGAAAAAAACTAAGGGTAATGCTGCTCAACGCCAGAAGTCTAAACCTCAAGATGCATGCTCTTGAAGCCCTCCTCAGTATGGAGAACATCGATGTCTGTGCAGTGACTGAAACCTGGTTCAAGGCTCCTGAGAGCACCCCAGCACTACCAGGTTATACCTCATATCATGCTTTTCAGCCTCAAAACTTGGACCAAACCACAAAAGGAGGGGGGAGTATCCATATTCATCAAAGATACCCTCACCTCCAGGTTAGTGGCATCGCACAAAGCATCGGAGACCATCCAGGTGCAACTAACCGTAGGCAAAACTGCCCTACAGTTTGTAGCATGCTACAGACCACCCTCTCAAACTCAGGAACCCCACTCAGCCTTCCTGAAGACACTGAAGAGTATGAATGTCTCTCCAAATACCATCATATTGGGGGACTTCAACTACCCAAACATAGACTGGGAGCATTACTCAAGCCCCAACACCCTAGCCCAAAGGTTCCTAGAATTCATAAACTCAAATGCGATGGAACAACTAGTCACCACTCCCACAAGAGGAGATAATGTACTAGACCTGATCATCACAAACATGGGGACACAATGCTCCACACCGGAAGTATACCCCTCATTGGTGAGATCAGACCATAAATTAATCTCACTGGAAATCCACATCCCGCCCCCACCCCCAGCACAAAAGACTACAGTGAAGAATTTCTCAAAAGCTGACTTCACACTTCTTAAGACTGAAGTGGTATTCTTCAAGGCCCCTGGGCCAGTGAAAACCACAGCCCACACCGCTGAATCCTTTATAAACGCTTTCTACGGACACCTTCAAGAATGCATGGATCATGCAATCCCAAATAAAACCAAGACCCATTCCCCCAAAGGCAGGCGTCCTGTCTGGTGGACCCCAGCCATAAACAAACTTTACAACAGGAGGAGGAAGCTACTACATGACAGAGCAAAATCACCAAAAGGGAAGGCATCTCTGATCAGTACTAGCAAAAAACTACGATCACTCATAAAATCATCCAATGCCAACTTCGAGAGAAAAATCACAAAAGACACTAAAGACAATCACAAGGCCTTCTTTAGTTAGGTTAGAAACCTGGGTGGAAACTCCCAGATATGCTCAGAGTTAGTCCAAAATGACAAAAAATACACTGAACCCACAGACTTTGCCAACATACTGGCAGACAGGTTCAGTGCAAATTACCCCCCCCCCCAAAAGGAGAAATATCTATCCCAGCAGAGTGTAGCCTCCCTGACATCTCAGATGCCCAGGTGAGAGCTGCCCTCTCCAAAGCTAAAAACACAGCATCAAAGGGACCAGACAGTATCCCGGTTTGCGTGCTACAGGAACTCCAAGAGGAACTAAACCCGCACATAAGGCTGCTGTTTAATCTTAGCCTTACTACAGGATATGCACCCAAAGAATGGCGTACAGCAACAGTGGTCCCACTCCACAAAGGAGGTGCTTCTACAGACCCTGGAAATTACCGCCCCATAAGCTTGATGAGCCTGGTCTGCAAAGCTATGGAGAGGATCATTATGGAACTCATAAACAAAGACATTGGGGACCTACAGACACTGGATCCTACCCAATTCGGCTTTGTCAAGGGCAGATCCTGCCTTTTGAACCTGGTCGACTTTTTTGAAACAGTCACTAAGGCCATTGATGAGGGAAAGGCAGTTTACACAGCCTACCTTGATCTTGCAAAAGCCTTCGACACAATACCCCACTCGGGCAGCATAGACAAGCTCACCAGCTTAAACATAAACCCATATGTCATAAGATGGGTTGCAAACTGGCTCAAGGACAGAACCCACAAGTTCAGAATTGCTGAAGCCATGTCAGACTCTAAGCCAGTCACAAGCGGTGTCCCACAGGGCTCGGTCCTGGGACCCCTCTTGTTCGGCATTTATTTTTCCGAGGTGCAAGCAAACATAGGATGATTATGGCTAACAAAGTTCGCAGATGACTGCAAACTGGGCGCCATAATTGATACTCCAGCGGACACAAGCATCCTTCAGAAAGGCCTCATAGAAACGGATAACTGATGCCAGAGCCATGGCCTTAAACTGAATGCCAAAAAATGTATAGTCATACCCTTTGGGAAAAACAAAGTACCCACAAATTACCACATAGGTGGTAATCCATTAAGTACGGAAGTAATCAGGGACCTAGGGACCCAAGTTGACAGTAACGTCTCATTTGACACTCACGTTGCCAAGGTGGTTAGGAAGACCTTCTATATTACCCACCTTATCATGAAAGGATTCACATCTAGATCAAGAGAGGTCATTGTGCCCCTGTACTCTTCCCTTATCAGGCCCATAAGTGAGTACAATGCCCCATTTGGGATGTACCTTACCCGACACCTGCAGCAGTTAGAAAGACCCCAAAAGTACCTCACCAAGAGGATCAAGGGTCTCAAACATATGTCATATGCTGCCCGGCTGAAGAATCTCTAGCTCTATTCAGTCGCATATCGCCTACTCAGAGACGATCTATGTCTACTTGGGGGGAGCTACCAAAGGCAAAAAGTGGCAAATGGTGACCCTGCAAGGAACTGGGCCTAGCCCTGTGACGGTGTTCTTCCCCTCCCTTACAAGGCAGGAATACAACATTTACCTTGTACAACACACTGCTAATGTGCTGACACTTTATGGAGGAAGCAAGATGAGAAATCTGAGGACATTGGGCTCATGGTCTAAAATGTAGGAAGTTTCACATCAATCTTGCCAAAGGTATGGTACAACATGTCGGGAAGAGCAACCCAGGTGAAGAACATGCAGCTGAAGGAGTATGACCAAAAATTTTAGAACAGGAAAAGGACCCTGGGGTTACTGGTAAGGACAGCTCTAACAATAAGCACAAAATGTAAGGCAGAAGGAAAAGCAATTCAAATCATGGGAGAAAATTTAGAGACAGAAGGCTGTTAATGCCCTTTTATCTGGTACTACTTAACCACAGCTGGAGCACTAAATGAATTTCTAGTGGCCTTATAAGGAAAGGAAAGTCATAATGCTAGAGT
This sequence comes from Protopterus annectens, assembly GCF_019279795.1. NCBI lineage: Eukaryota > Metazoa > Chordata > Ceratodontiformes > Protopteridae > Protopterus > Protopterus annectens. The sequence goes on along the minus strand of NC_056746.1, from coordinate 748,141,062 downwards.
GAATGCAGAAGAAGGCAACCAGGAATGTCTGCACAGCAAGGGGTATGACATGAGGCTAAGGGAGTTCAGTTATTTTTACATCAATAGGAGAAGAATTAGGATATGACAGTGAACAGTATAGAAGGTATAAGATGAGGGATGTCCTGGGGTAATAGGTAAAAAAGGAAGACTGGGAAAATAAGAGGGGGTATAAAATAAAGTTGTGTAAAATCTTACCATAACAGTAGATGTTCTTCTCTTCACTGTTGTAGTATTAATTACATTAGAGATCCCCTGCCAAGGGCAGCCCAATGTCCATCTAGTATACTAAAGTCTTTAGGTACACCGTACGTCACATGTACGCTCCTTGTGTAGTGTAGGGCATAAAAGTGACATCCGGACGTACCATCCTCAGAACTGTGAGCCTCATTAGGAATGCCAGTCTAAGGAAAAGAAAAGGTAATCAGTACATCCAAAAGACAAATGGAACGGGGTGGGAGGGAGGGAGTGAATACTGCAACAGTGAACAGAAGGACATTTATAATTATGCTAAGATTTTACACAACTGTACTATGTCCTTCCATTTCACTGTTGCAGTATTCATTACATTAGGGAGCGTGCCAAAACTCAGGAAGAAACTTGGGAGGCGGAAGGACCAGCAAACCCCCTCTAGGAAGCCATCAAGGTTGGCTCTAGCAAAACCAGCTCTAGCTTTGGAGATCCCATCCAACTTATGATGCTGCATAAATGTATGCACAGAAGTCCAGGTATAGCTGCCTCAAGAATGGAGTTAGTATCCAAACCCTTTAAAAAAGCACTACAAGAAGCCACAGCCCTAGTAGAATGAGTCTTAAAAGAATAAGTAAGGCTCTATCATGAAAGGAATAACAAAAACAAATCGCTTTGAGATCCAACAAGAAATAGCTTGATTGGATACAGCTAATCAAGGACCTGGGATATAAGGAAACAAAACCTGATCAGATTTCCTAACAGTCTTAGTCTTAGCCAAATAAAATCTGAGTTGTCTAAGCATATTCAACATGTCCAGCACCTTCTCAATGGCAGATTGACGAGAAGGGGAAAAAGTGGGCAAACAAATAGACTGATTAAGGGGCAACTCACCACCTTGGGCATAAAGGAAGGATTAGTACGCAAGAACACCCTGTCCTTATGAAACACCAAAAAAGGACTAGCCATAAGGGCTTGCAGCTCAGAAACCCATCTGGCAGACATAAGGGCTAACAAAAGAACAGTCTTCCAAGAGCAATGTTGCAAAGAAGCTGAGGCTGCAGGGTCAAAACCAGCCAGAGTCAATTTTTCCAAAACAGAATTAAGATCCCTGGGAGGAGGAACAGGCTTCCTGGGAGGCCTAATACAAAGGATACCTTTTAGGAATTGTTTGGGCTCAATCTAGAAGCTGAAGGAGGAGATAAAGGCAGATAAGCAGAAACAGCTGATAAGTGGGCGTTAATAGAAGAATACACCAACCCAGCATTGAGCAATTCATACAGATAAGACAGAATCAAAAAGGAACATCTGCTGAAAGTGAATCCAAGTTATGAGAAAGACCTCAAACAGAAAACCTCTTCCATTTGGACAAGTAGGATTTCCTAGTATTGGGCTTCCTGGCCTCCTGCAAGACTCCAAGCACGTCTTCAGAAAAAAAAGTGTCTATGTGGAACCAAAATCCTATCACCCGCAGCGTCAGCTGAAGAGTGGACAGATGGGGATGGATGAGAGAGCCCTAGTCTTGTGTAGTTCCACCATGTGAGGTAACTTGTGATGACTGCCCTAAGAGGGAACCAATGCTGTCTCAGCCAATAGGCAGTCACCAAAAGATTTTGGAAGCATCCTGTTGAATTCTGAACAGGACTTCTGGAATTAGGGAAAGCATAAAGAAACATCCCCTTCCAAGAAAAAGATAGGGCGTCCACCTTCCAAACCAGAGGAATTGGGGCTCTGGCACAAAATACAGGAAGCTGTCTGTATAGAAGACAGGCAAATAGATCTATTAGAGAAGTACCACACTGGTGGACAATGTCCAGAAACACAGCCCTGTGAAGCAGCCATTCAAGGACCTGCTCAGAGTGTCTGCCACAATTTTTTGACCTGAGGGAAGGTAAACTGTCTGAATAGTCACTTGATACTGAACATCAAGATCCCGCACCATGAGTGCTATCCAGGAAAGATAAGACCCCCCCCCCACGTTTGTTTACATGCCACATCACTACGGTGTTGTCTGTAAATACCTTGAGAAGTCATGTGGAGAAAAGAGGACAAAAAGGCTGAAGCACCAGCAGAAGAGCTCTCATCTCTATCACTGATGTGCTCTGTTGAAGAGGCAAACACATCCCCTGCAACTTTAGGGAGCCAAAAGCTGCTCCCCAACCCACTTCTGAAACGTCTGTGAGCAGCTCCTGAGAGGGAAGCAAAAGGGAGACCTAGATATACAGACAACTGCTGGATCCACCAGTGAAGCTCTTTCTTGAGACAAGGTAGAAGAGGAACTACAAATTCTAGGGGATGCACATGTTGAAGCCTACCTGACATGAGAAACCACTGAAACTTTCTCATGTGGAGTTTGGACAGACAGTGCATAGATGGTGGATGTCATGAACCCCAGAGCTCTCAGAAACTCCCTGGCTGTAATGAAGGCCAGAGTAAGAAGAATCTGAAAGAAGGAAATGAGTGTCGAGGCCTTGGGAGGAAGCAGGGATGCCAGCACAGGCACCGTCTGAATCCTGCACTCCAGAAAAACATGGTCCTGAAAAGGAGTAACAAAAGACTTTTTAAAGTTTATTGTGAACCCCAGGCTTTTCAGAAGGGAAATGACAAAATGAAGATTTTACAACAAGATCTCTGGAGAGGATGCCTAAAACAGGAGGAGATTGTCCAAGTAAGGAAGTACTTGGATCCCCTGAATCTTGCAAAAAGCAAACCACATTTGGTGAATACCCTTGGGAAAGAGGCCAAAGGGCAAAGCAGAGAACTGAAAAATGCCAGGAAGAAACAGAGAAATGTTAAAACTTCCTGAAAAGGAGATGGATCAGAATACGGAGATAAGCATCCTTGATATCCAGAGACACCATATAAGCCTGAGGAAGCAAAAGAGGGAAGCCCCCCCCCCCCCCCCCCCCCAAGGACATAGGCACCTTTTGAATAGTATCCAGAGTCAAAAAGTCCCGAAGCACCTGTGGAAAGAACAGTTGTTCCTGAGGGGGCTGAGGAATACCCATAAAAGGGGGAAGGGATTTCCAAACCATGAACTACCCTGGCGAATAATGGACAGGATCCAGGAATCCTGAGTAATCTGTAGGCAAAACAGGAAGAAAGACAGGCAAAGAGAAATAGAGGCTGGGAAGAACAGGATAGTCAGACAGCACCTGGTTTATCTGGAAAAGGAGACTTCTGAGGCACAGAAGTCTGAGTAGCCTTAGCAGGAGGAGCCCACTTGAAACCATTTTTGCCCTTAAGAGGAGGAGGGCAAGATTGCCTGCAAACAAAGGCTGGCTTATTAGGGTAGTTTCTATGAAATTTAGGCACAGGAGAAACAAACATAAGTCTAAGTTCCTCTAAAGCTTTGTCGTTAACCTGAATGGACTGTATCAGCAGCAGCTTCACCAAACTAGTGCTATTACCAAGAGGGACATCCATCAACTTAGTCTTAATATCATCAGGAAAAGGTTGAAGCCAAAGCCAAGAATACCTCATCACGGACGAAAAAGCAGCAGCCCTACAGGAAGCATTTGCTGCATCATAACTACACTTGATGGAATGACGAGCCACCTGGGAGAAAGTCCGTAACAGGGAAAGAGCAGAAGTTTTACTCTCATTTCCGGAAGATCAGAAATAACCTGACAAGTCTGTGATAGGACAGCCAACAAGTACCTGGACATATGGATCTGGTAATTGACAGCCATAAAAGCAAAGGTAGCAGAAGTGTAAAACTTCTTGACTAGCCATTCCATGGCAGTAACTTGGGTGAAGGAACCAAATGAGAGGGCTTGTCAGAGGCTACAGACACCACCAAGGGATCAATAGAAGGACACTTGTACAAACATTTGCAGTTTTTAGGAACCCTACAGACTCTATCAGGTTTCTTGAAAGCATGAGGGTGACAGTCTGGAGCCTTAGAAGCACTGGAAAATGATTCCAACAAGGCAGCCAAAATATGAGGAAAAGGAGAAGGTTTAGAAGAATCCATCAACAGCAACTCACAGTATCTTTTATGTACCTCAGAGACCTGAGCACATCCCATTTGAAGAACTCCATCATCTTGGAGATCATGTCCCTAAAAGAAATCTCGTCAAAGGAAGTATCAGGAATGGTAGATTTCTCTTCCTCTGATCCATAGTCCAAAGCAGAAGGAATCTGAGAAGAGTAAGCAAGGGATTCCTCATCTGAATCTAGCTCCTCCTCAGGAGGAATCCTGCTCCCTGGGTCTTTTTAGGGGAGTAGAAGACCAAAGGTGGAGCTGGAACAGAAACTCTCTCAGGAGGTTTCAATGCCATTAAAGCACTAAACAAACCCTGAGTGAAGGCCTGCCATTCACTCTGTGACTTCTTAAGAGCAGGAGAAATAGGTTTAGTCTTTTGCTTTTTCTTCAAGGGGTAATCCGCCTTATAAAATCTGGAAGGCTCTGACCCAGGACATCATTCAATGATGGTAGTAGGGACTTTTCTAATATCCGAGGATCATCCCTAGGCCCCTAAAAAATAATCAGATGTGGTTTCCTCTGAGTGTCTGAAACAGACATCTGCACTGCCTCCTTGGATATGCTTAAAGTCGGATCCCCGCCGGAATCCAAGCCAGTCACGGCAGAGAAATCCAATGACAAAGCCAGGCAAACCTCTAGGCATTCACTCACTTCGGGAGAGATGTCTGGTGGAGGCTGAACAGTAAAAAATTCTATCACACTACTTAACCTCTAAACAACTTTCATTTTTATTTCATTTTTATTTTCAGGTAAGTACCCCTGTAGATGACATGGTTGTTGCGGCAGTCAAGAAGAAAGAGCAAGTCGAAAAGAGCTCCACTGTCCATCCCCTTAATAAGGAGTCGAGGGCACTGGACAGGCTTGGGAAGCAGGTGTATTCATCAGCAACCTTCTTACCGAGATCGTTGTATTATCTGGCCCACTTTACCAGGTTGCAGAGGGACTTACTAAAGGAACTTTCAAACAGTGCCCCAGGATACATGTCTTAAGAGGAACGGATAACCTTTTCCTCTAGAATGGCCACCCTACAATCAATCTTGACCGTGTCCATGAGGTTTATCTCAAAAGCTGCTCAAGGTTCCTCAAGGGCCTCTGGTTCAGGCATTGCCATAAAGAGACATGCCTGGATACAGCTTTGTGAATTTGAGGAACCTTATAAGGCATCATTCATCGATGCTCCTTTTGATGGATTGCCACTCTTTCAACCAACTTTAAAAGATACACTCTTCCGAAGTGAAAAAAAAAATGGAAAAAAATTACTTGCTGTTGGAATCAAATTCTTTACCCTACAAAGACCCTTTTCCAGGAACCAATGTAGAGGTACGAAATTGTTGTTCAAAAAGTCACAAGGGCCTTTCCAGGATACACAGGGACAGTTTTCCCCTAGAGGCAGAGGAGGAATTAACCAATTTGGTAGATGCTGCCCATGTGGCAGAGGAGGTCTGCAGAACCATAGAGCTCGAAAATCCTTTTCAGACGAGTCGTTTCAGCGCTTCTGAGCAGTTGCCTTACTGTCCCTCTCTGGAGGCAGTTGGGGGCACTTATCCTTGCACCTAAATGCCTGGCTAGCCATTACAAACAATCGTTGGGTGCAAAGGATCATATGAAGAGGATACTGCATTCCCTTTTTCAAAACTCCCATTCCAAAGACAAATCTCCCCAGTGTTCCATCCAATCAGAGGGACTCAGCAGCACAAGAAATCGCAATGCTGCTAGAGAAAAGAGTCATCCGGAAGGTCCCACCAGACCAAACAGGATCTGGAATCTACTCAAGGTTCTTTTTGTTGTCAAAAAACACAGGGGACCCAAGACCAATCCTGAATCTAGCCTTCCTAAACAAGTCCATAAAGAAATCAAAATTCCAGATGGTCACGTACAGTCTATCCTATCACTCCTTCAAAAGGATGACTGGATGTGTTCAATATATCTTCAAGACACGTACTATCACATCAAAGTGAACAGGCCCTCTCAAAGATTTCTCCACTTCCGGCTGGGAGCCAGTCATTATCAATTCAAAGCTCTGCCCTTTGGTCTCACCACAGCCCCCAGGATGTTCACCAAATGCATGGCAGTAGTTAGTGGCTCACCTGAGGCTGCACAAATTCAGTGTGTCTCCTTACCTAGACGACTGGCTTCTAACCGCATCGACCAGGCATCTACTACTTCAAGCCAGGGATTAGCTGCTTCACCTAGCGAATAAACTAGGGATCACAATAAATCCCAAAAAGGCCCAATTACAACCAGTTCAAGTGATAGCTTCTATAGGAGCAAATCTAGACACACTCAACTGCTTAGCCTCCTTATCTTCAAATAACAGAAGAGCTCTCATCTCCTTGATATTGATGTGCTCCTTCTGCTGCTGAGGAGACCATAGGCCTTGGATCTTTAGGTTTCCAAAGGAAGCCCCCCCCCCCAAACCTCCATCCGAGGAATCTGTAAACAGCTACTGAGATGGAAACAAGGGTTGAAAGGGGAGCCCTAGATTCAAAGCCAGTTGGTGAATCCACCACTGAAATTCCAACTTGAGACACAGAAGAGGAATTCAAAATGCTAGAGGATGAGAATACTGAAGCCAAACTGACTTTGGATACCACTGAAGCTTTCTCATGTGCAATTTGGCAGAAGGAAGCACAGGGATAGTGGATGCAAGGACTCTGAGCCCTCAGAAATTCCATGGCTGGAATCAAGACCAGAGGAAGAAGTGGCTGAAAAAAAGAAGATCAGAGTCAAAGTCTTGGGAGGAGTCAGGGATGCTAGCAAAGAACAGTCTGGATTGTGCATCCCAGAAAAACATGATCCTGTGACAGGGTAGGAAGGACTTTTGAAAATTTACAGGGAATCTCAGGCTTTGCAACAATGCAATGGCAAACTGAAGG